>NC_080051.1:21111581-21411581 GCF_026212465.1 Amaranthus tricolor | reverse complement strand
TAAGAACATTAGAAAGATTACACCTCTTACGGCCATTTGATAGTCGGTAATAAATAGTAAAAATAATAATGAAAAGTTAATTTTGGTATAAAGTTCTCTTGACAAGTTAATGGTCAGACTTGTTCTTTTTCAATCATATTATTTTCTTCGTAAAATTCATTTTAATGCCCTAACACTGTTAAGTAATGGGGATATTTATATTACCCGAAAGATACTTCAACAATAGATCCTCCTTCAATTACTTGAGAAACCAACTCTACTTGATTTCCTCTTAGTGTCTCTACTTCTTTTATTGGCCATTGAACAACTGTTTGCCAGATTCATCAAGCGCAATCGTTCTTGGAATTGCCTAATTAAATAAATTAATAACACAATTTCTCTAATCATTCTTCTGCGACCTAATAATTAGCACATGATTAATAAGCCAAGTGAGACGTAATTCGGTAGTTATGATTGGTTCGCCTTTTAAATTCACAATTCGCTCAAAATTATTCAAAAATAGCCTAAAACCAACCATAATTCACTTTAGGTAGTATTTGGCAATGATGATTTCATTTGAAAATTAGGATTTCAAATTTAAATTTTTAAAATATGACTTTCAAATCCAAATTCAATGTTTGGAAAACTTGCGAAAATTAGGGTTTAGAAGATGGGAAGGAGTTTAATATTATGAACTGATTCTTTGTGTTTTGTATTTCTAAATGAGAGCCCTTAGGTTCTTATTTTCAAATTTGGGCCTCTTACTTATTTTTAATTCAAGTCTTTGGAATTTGTGTGAATTCACATTTTAAAATTCTAAAGTATCCAAACAAATAGTTTAACTCAAATCTGCATTTGTAAATGAAAGTTAAGTTCCCAAACAAGCCATTATTCAATTGCAATTCTCAAGGTTATTAGCGAATTATGTCACACTATTAACATAAAACGATCATAAAATTTATTTATGATGAGATATTAAATTACGAGAAGTACAGACCATCCTTTTTTGTAATCATCATTTAGTGTAGAAGATTCATTAACCCAACCCCATAAGATTCTAAGACTTTGCTATCAAAAACTGATTTTGATGCGTATAATTTACCACAATCAAACCTTAATCCTACATCACTTTCAACAGTAGTTTCCTTATCTGGTATATAAACATCATTAAAAGTATCATACTTTCCAATTGTATAGTAGTCATATTGTCTATTAGCCAAGCTCACTTTAAAATCATGTTTAACATCTTTTCCAATAACAGATGTATCAGCTCCAACTGATTTTCCTACATAAACCGGGAAGAAATCCGGAAACTCCCATATCCCCGTACCTGTCACTAGACAACAGAAAACAGAATTAATTATGAACTATTTCTACATTAATTATTATTGTTTTACACGTACGTGACTAACAACTATAGCAAAATTAAAACATATGAAAATTACGCAAATTTTTATATAAGACAAGACGGTCTCATTATGAGACATGCCTTATACTTGAGTTAAATAGCCCAATAATAGAAATTTTTAGCTTATGGGCTTCTTGCATTGTTTTGAGATCGTCTCACCGTGAGACGATCTCATACAAGATGGGCTGAGAAAATTATTGTAGTGGCTGACCAGTATGTGTATGAAAATATTAACCGTCATGGTTAGTGGGTAGGTGGTGAGTATGAGGTTTTATCTGCTCCATACCCACTCGCCCAACCTCATACCCACCTGCCCTACCCCAAAGCCGTCACGCACTCTAGTCTAAAAAATACAAATTTATAGCAATTTTGTATATTTTTATAAAAAATAAATGTCACTTAATTTTATTTTATTATGTTGTAATAGTTTAAACAGAATTATATTTACAATTAAATTTGTAAAGATTTACAAAGTATATAACGCGGATTTAGAGTGAATGTGTATAAGGTGAGTACATACCCAATGGATGTATAAATATTTTACCCGCCACAAATAGTAGATACATAGGTTTTAACATATACTCTATTAATATCTTTATATTTTTTGTTATGTATAACTAAAAATCTTTTACAGTTTTGGTCAAAAGTATAATAAATAATATGAAATGGAGAGTGAAGTATTAAGAATGAATTCATGCTTCTTGTAAAAGTTTTCTATTGACTTGGTCCACTGTTAAATAGTAGACACGCACATTTCTATTAAAAGGTTAGAATTTAAGATACTTAAGTAGAAAATGAGTAGATATTATGATCCATGCACTCTATTTTAGTACTTACATGGATTATGTTTAGTTCACCTCAAAATATTATGTTGATAATTGACTTTAGTTCATTTACCTTATTAGTCTTTGTTTCTAATTGCACAACTAATTTTTATCAAGCAAAATTTATTTTATTAAATCATACATGTATTTGAAAACAAAAATTTGATTGATAAAAAAAGTTTGATTTAGTAAAAAAAATTACTACATATTTAACAAAATAAGATGACAAGAAGAGACAGAAGTGACAAGGAGATTTGGAAAACTAACCGCTGGGATCTGGAAAAGCAGCCAAAAATAACATCCATGATCAGCATCAATCCCACCTTAAATAGCAATAATTAGAGCACATCATTTTAAAGATAAATTTATATAATGGATTAACTAATTCACTTTTTAAATTCGTAATTTGTTTAAATTTTTCTAAGAATAGTCTAAAATTGACAATAATTTACTTTTCACGATTTACGGATGGAAAAAGATTAGTGAATCATGTGAAAATGACAAAGAGATTAACAAGATTAGAGAGATAAAAGATAACATTCATCTAATTATGAGGAGGTTGAAAGTGATAAGTAGTCATATAAGGATCATCATTAATCTGATCATCTGCTATGCTGCTCATTCCATGCCTGATTAGCATAACATTAACAATACTTATCAGCACTAACCAACTAGCTAATTCCCTGGTTAACCATTGCTTAGAAAGTTATATCAGTTTTTAGTTGAAAAGGTAGCTATATATTGCTTCTGCTTAATTTATGCATTGGATCAAATGTATTTTATACTTCTATATATCTAGTGCCTTTTTTCTAAGTCAATCATTTCCATATATATATATATATATATATATATATATATATATATATATATATATATATATATATATATATATATATATATATATATATATATATATATATATATATATATATATATATATATATATATATATATATATATATATATACATACACATATATATATATATATATATATATATATATATATATATATATATATATATATATATATATATATATATATATATATATATATATATATATATATATATATATTTTGCTTGGTAAGACTAAATTATACGTCATGATTTATTTAAAAATATAATCAATTTCATATTATGGAATTCATACATCACTGAGCCACTTTTTATTTCATAATACTTTATTTAATTATTATTACTCCTATTCTATGTTTGTGAACACTAATACTAGGAAAGCATTTAAATATATAACATTAATCTGATTTATTTGTATGAAGCTAATGTGTTAATAATTGAAATTAAGATATGTGCATATGCACAAGGGTTAAACCAGTTTCAACTAATTCAATTCTTTTGTAATAAATTACTAAACTTATCAATTTATTAAATCAAACTTATTTTGCTGAATTGAACATGAATTTATCAAATTAACTTTAGTTTTAAAGTATACTATATTTATTTTAGGAAAAATTATATAGAATAATCTAACTTTTTTATGATTTTCCTACAATAAACCCATTTATTGATTAACCATAAATAATCCAAACTTTAGGAGGTATTTGTCAAAAGTAAATCTTGTAACCCGATAACTTGTTATAGCAAGTTTTATAATAAAAAAATAAATTAAAATAAAATGTTGAAAAAACTGTAAAAATGTTTTAATAAATTTTGACTTTTTTTATTATTTATAATTTTTTGTGTAAATTTTCAAAATTTTTGTCTAATTTTAAATTAATCTTCAGTTTAATTTTTTGGTAAATTACCTACAATAGCTGGTCATCCAGTTACCATAATTTACTCTAGGCAAATAATCTATAAAATTGGAATTATTCATGGTTGATCTATAAGTGAGATTACTGTAGGAAAATCACAAAAATATTGAATTAATCTAGATAAATATTTCTTTATTTTACATATTTATGGGAAATAGTCATTTGTACTTCTATAATACTTTAAATTTATAATGAGTTTTTCTACTTAGAATTCTATTTTTATATGTTGACTTATTAGGGAGGTGTCTTTCTCGGATCTTTCTTAGATCGTTTCTAAGCTTACGCAATTGCCCTTATCAACCATAGTCAGCACAATAAGATTCAATTATTAATTAATTAATTAATTAAACAAGATTATTCTGGATTTAGCACCAAAAGAATAATTTACGCATTCATTCTCTCTCCGAGATGAGGCAATAACCACTGTGTGTACTCTTCACAAATTATCAAGTATTTTGATGGCCACATACCTTAATTTTTGGTATTAATAATTTATAAGTTTTGTTTTGTTTATGTACACAATTAGTTCAACACAAATAGTACATATATAGAGCATTGCGGATTAGCAAGGGTAAAGCATGTTATTATTTAAGGATCTAATTTTTTAGGGTTAAAAAATATCAGATAACAACTTGAATTAAATTTTAGTATGGTTTATATCTTTTGCTATGTAATATGAGTTATTAGGATGTAAATAGTTAAAATATCAATAATACAAAATAAAACAAGTATTATATTTATTATTACACTTTGAATTTTGAAGGGCCTTTTTTTTTATAGAACCGTAGTATATACTCTATATTTTTTCTCTTAATTTTTTCCATCAATATTATGCTTCATAATTAAAAAACCGCAGCATATATTACGTGTTAGATAGCTAGCTTTGTTTCTACTAACTTTGGAGTCCAAAAATAAACAAAATGACCCTGCTATTGCTATTGAGGTTAAGGAGATTGATGATCGTATTGGTGAAGGTTTATAGTGTACTCTCACCCTCCTCTTTAGAGATTATTGTAAAATGAACCAATGTTAGATAATCTAGAGTGTTGCCTCTAAAAACCACCTCTGATGCCTAAGTTCTAGCAGCATAGCTTGGGTGAACAATTATTAATTAGTATTTGTTTATGACTTGACGTCTTTGTGAGTAAATACTTCAATCACTATAAAAAATTGTGTCATTTGTGACATTTAAGGTATTAATTTATGTCGTTTATCAAATATAATCAAAATATTTGATGACACTTGTAAAAAATGTTATAAATTAAGATTGAAATATTAGGATAATCTAAAAATTGTGACATTTTGATAAAGTGTCAAAAATATTACGTCACAATTGACTTCTTTTTAAGTGAATGAATGTATGTGTAATAACGCTAAGTAAGTAGTATTCAATGATGATTAATAAATACTAGACATTCATTCTCTCATTGTTAAGCATATAACTTTAGTTGGTGAACTAGTTGTACTTTATTAGTTTCAAACTATAATATTTCTTATAAAATAGATAGAGAAATTTTAGAATGTATAGTGTTTTAAATGAAAAAAATTAATTGTAATTTATATAAATATTAATTAAGTTTTTAAGGCAAATTTGGATAATTTTCCAAAAATATTATCATAATTTTTTTGTGTCATCCTCAAAATAGCTTTTGATTATCATGTATATTTCGTTTCTTGATGAAATATTTTCAAAATAAAAATTTAATAAAAAAACTTTATTAATTAGCAAAAATTCAATATAAAAAAGCAAATATATATTCTAAGAAACTTTAGTCAAAAATTTTATGTAGCTTTTAAATTTAAAAAAAAATATTTTAAGAATTATCTCATATACTACTCATATATTAAAGGAATAAGTTGTTGATGTTAACTTTAGAAAGAATTATCTCATATGATAAATGATTATAAGAATGTCATATGAAATTTTACACGCACAAGGCACAAAAGCAACTAGTAGTACACACATATAGCAACTCTGCTGATCATAAATCTCAGAAAAATTATAACTTCTTCATTCGGTTGCAAAACACAGTGCATTTGCATTATAAACTTGAAATTCTGAAGAACATTACACAAATAATTTCCTAATTCAGAAATTTAAGTAAAAATAACAATGATAGAATGACATGACAAAACCATCAATAACAAAAAAAAAAAAAAAAAAAAAAAAAAATTGCACTTATAAAAGCATATAAAATAGCATAAGTAACTTAGGCAGTTGCCATGTAGAAGCAAAGATTTCTTAGCAACGGTACGTGAATTAAGCTGTGCCAAATAATCTCTTCATTCGCATTACTTCTTTGCGACTTAAAAGAGTGATTTGTGCAGCTAATTCAGCAGGTAAATTTCCAGCAAATAGCGATGGAGGAGTTAGTTGTACAGCTGGATTTGCGCCATTTAAGCTCACATATGCGGTGGCTGGAGTTCTTCCAACATTTACCTGAAAGTGAAGCATACTCTGAGGGAAAATCATGACATCACCAACTTCTAATTTTTTGTAATATGCAGTGTTATTAGTATCAATAAATCCTGCAATGATTGTGCCTTTTATAACAACGATAATTTCAGAAGTTCGATGAGAATGTACAGGGATAACCCCACCTACACCGAAGTCTAACCTTGCCATGGAGATACCTTGACCATTTAAGGCTGGGTATTCAATTACCGTTGCTGTAGTAATATTGTTTCGAAAAATATTTGTAATAGACTTTTCACCACGAAATCCAGTGAAAATAAAGTCATCAACTGTGAGTGTACTAGGGTCTCTGCAAGCATAACCTTGAGGCCCCTTAGGAAGATTCGGATCTCCCACACAATAGTCTATTTCAATAGCGTTGCTAAGAGTGAAAGAAAGAAAAACGATGAACAAAAATGAAAGGTTTTTCATCTTGTAGATTATACAATGTATGTGGTTACTTTGGAACAAATATATCAAGTTAATCTATATTTAGCTTTGTGGTGTATACTTGTTGCATTTTAGAATCACAAAATTGTACCCTATATATAGGAAGTTATTATGAGTTAAGAAGCTGCACCAAAGTCAACTTGAAAGCGTTGAAGTCAAATGCGCATACATTGAGGCAAAGTCAGCTTTAACAAGGTTATTTTCGGAACAAGGTTGCAATCTACAAGTTTTACATATTCTTTCTACTTGTTTCATTTATTTTTTTGTCACTATTTATTAATCACTTTTAATTTATATTTTATTTTTAATTTATAAGTTAAAATATAGTCAAATGAGATATATAATTTCTTACATCTTAATACAGGATTACTATAATATCTATTTATTTTGGCTACTATTCACCAATAACTCTTAATTATGCACAATAAAGAGTTAACTTATTACTTAGACAAATATGAGAAAGTAAATAGGACAAGTAGGCTGAATAGAAGAGAGAATTACTTATGGATTAAATCAATCAAAGGCGAATTTAGTATATAACTTTGGATAGCACGTGATACCAATGATTTTTTTAAGAATTAGTTTTGAGAGGAAACTTTTAGTCTTCATGCACGCTTTTTGTTTTTTCAAATTTAGGGTTTTTTCTTTCCCTAATGTCTATCTCTCACACTTTTCCTTCATTCTCCTCTCAATCGATCGATTCTTCTTCTTCCTCGCCCCTCAATATTGACTTCTCTTCAAATGGAATCTCTCCTCCTCAGAACTCAGAAGTCAAATCTTAGTCCTCGACTCCTTAGTACTAATAATTTTACAAATTATTTTACTTCAATACATTTATCTATTTATTTACTTCAATACATTTAGGCTAGACATGGGAAGGAGTCTGGATCCATGGTTATTAGAATCCCGATTCTGATACAGGATTCTACGATTCCACGATCCAAAAAGAGGCGAACAACTTAAATTTTAAGTAGGATCTAAATATTGGTAGGATTAAGATCAAGAATATGGGTGACAGGATCAAAACACGATCCTATGATCCAAAAATGAACCTATATGAACAATTATTATATATGACTCATAATCAATTAACTTATAGCACATCAAATCATATTTGTAAGATGTTATGATTCTACAATTCGATTCTACCGATTTTAATTCTATCTCTTATCGATTCTAGGTAAGATCCCAATTCTAACAACCTTGTTTGGATCTGCCACTAAAATCAACTATCATTAAGAAAAAATATTCCTTACTGTTAAAGCGTGTATTATTGTCCGAATATGAATTGGCCCTCATTATAAAAAAAAAATAATCTATATCACTTGATAAATTTAAGTTAAATCTTCTACCAACTAATTTTACTAATAAACTTAATTTTTAGCTTGTAAGCAAGTTATCTTTTCTTTTTGTTTAAGTTGCCCAAACTCAAGTAAATATATTTGTTGTGAAAATCATGAAAAAATCAAAAACAAATGTAAATGACAACCAAAATACATATAGAGCATAAAAATTATGACATAATAAGAAGAAAAATAGCCAGTAATATGAGATAAAAGGGAATTACACACTCGAATTTCGAAAACAACCAATCATATAGTTACAGAATTAATAATAATAATAATAATAATAATAATAATAATAATAATAATAATAATAATAATAATATTATTATTATTATTATTATTATTATTATTATTATTATTATTATTATTTACTTTTTTATATTCTTTTAAATAATAGTAATAATAATAATAATAATAATAATAATAATAATAATAATAATAATAATAATAAATGAATTATTAATGTTGTTATTAATATTATTATTATATTATTATTGTTGTTATTAATACTATTATTATTATTATTATTATTATTATTATTATTATTATTATTATTATAAATTTTCCAAAAAAAAAATTTTTTTTTAAATTAAATCGCCCAGAACCGGGCGATTGGACCCCGGTTCTGCCCGGTTCTGGGCGATTCAATTTTTATTTTTTTTATCTTTTTGAATAATAATTATTATTTTTAATTTTTTTATTGTTGTTGTTGTTGTTGTTGTTATTATTATTATTATTATTATTATTATTATTATTATTATTATTATTATTATTACTGTTATTATTATTAATTTTATTTATATTCATTTTGAAGAATATAAAAAAGTTAATTATTATTATTATTGTTGTTATTGATATTATTATTATTATTATTATTATAAATAAGAAATTTGTAGGGAGTGGCAAAATTGTAATTTTTTAAAAATCAGGGATAAATTCGTAATTTCATTTGGAAGAGGGTGGCGATAAAATGAAAAGGGGTGGCGAAATTTAGTAACTCCCTATTAAAAAATTGCAACTGAAGTATATCATCTACCCAATTACTTTTTGCCAAATGGCAATTTAACGCCGTGACATATATTCTTTTTCTTCCTTTATTTTCCTCATGCTGATTCTTGAATCCAAATTTTTATTGATTTCGTCTCAAACTCATCCTTATTTTTAGAATTTGGCTCTAATTTATGAGACCCATCAAAGTTAAATTTAAATCCGAATCCAAACAATACGAAGTAAACGGACTTGGGTCTGGATCTTAGATCTAGACCTAACCTAGCTATGATTTGAGTATAATTTTTCAAAACTTAAGATTCTAGATTTGAGCATATATAGGTCTTTTAAAAATTAATGCGTCCGAGTCCAATCGAAACCCAAGCACAACCTATTTCCATTACTGTGCTCACTTCTTATTTCATTTCTTGTCCGATATTCTCCAATCTTAACACACAACAAATCCTAAACTAAAAGAATTTCAAAAATGAACCAGCCCCCTTCACGGTTCACCCATATGGTAAAAAAAAATCCCAACCATTCGTTTGCTCACATTTAAAATGTAATTTTGGTTACCCGCTAAAGTAATCATGATTTCTTAAAAAACAATCGTTACTTTTTACTACAACATAATATTATTATGTTTTTAGTGAGATATTTTTGGTGAAGTTTAATTTAAGTTCACCATTTTAAATTTTTAATGGTATATATAATAAATTTAGTGATATTTTTTAGACCCTTTAGCAGCATAATAAAAATTCATACTAAAGCTTTTTGTGGCATAGAATTTAGTAATATTTCTCATAAATGTTACTATAGATTATAGTAACAATTACGTATGTCAATAAAAGCCAAATAAAATGTCACAATATCACTTTATAATGAAGTTTAAAATTAAAAATCAATAATAATTACACTAAAAATACAAATAAGTAACATTTTTTAAATGTCACTAAATTATGTCACGAAAAGTGAATATTGTTGTAGTGTTTGGATAGTCATTCTCATTTCACAACTCTAGAAAAAAATTCTACTTACGAAACATAAAGATTAACAATAAACAAGAGCGATTAAACCTAAACATGATAGTAGACATAAATAAAAAAAAAAAATTAAAGAACATAGAATAAATCAGAGAAATAAAGAACAATAAATATTAGAGAAAACTTGCTTGAAATTAAAATCAATAGATTGGAAACAATGAATTTTGAAATAAAATTAGGTTCAATTGTACTTTAATGGAAAACAATAAAATTGGGCAAAAACTAAAAACTAAAATAAAAAAAAATAATACTCCCTCTTATTCAGCTTATGTGTTCCATTTAGTTTTTCACGCTTGCTGAGGCAACATTTTAATCTTTAATATCTCAAATTATTCTTAATTAAAAATTATAAAAAGTTGATATTAATAATCCTTATATTGAGACAAATCAAACAAGATACCACATGATTATGTTTTAACTTATAGTTTTTCACACTTATATATATATGTGTGTGTATATATAAATATATATATATTCAGTTATATTTTCTCAGAATATAATAGATTTGAATTTTAAAGTTACATAAGGATTCCAGTTAATGTTTTTTCATCAAAATTTTCTTTTTAAAATATTTTATCAAGAAACAAAAGATATACATTATAATCAAAATTATTTTGACAATGACAAAGAACAATTATGATAAAATTGAAAGTTACCCAAATTTCTCTTAAAAGTATGAGAACTTTAATTAATATTTAAATTAATAATTTTGTGCATGCATTACTCGAGTTTCTATACTAATTTGCAATAATTAAAATCCAGCCTAAGAAAATCTTTCGACAAAAAGTTGATTGCAATGTATGCAATATAATTTTCCAAATTAAAATTGAAATTTTTTGAATACAAAATTATCAATAACCATTTTATTATATTTTCGTTATATTTTTCATATTAATCAAATTAATAAAATAATAAAATAATCTTAATCAAAAAATGGATTCATTCAACCCACCAAAACATCCAAATGGATTTAATTTAAAATAAAAAATGGTGGGGTAATATCTTAATTTATAAACTTATCATTTGTTACCATTTTAAATATATATGGTTTCCTCTTTTGAAATATTTGTGTATTAATTTGTGAGATTATTTACAAAATCATAAGGATTGCATTTATTGGCACCAACAAAGAATATATATTATTTCCTTTTTGAAATATTTTTCATTGAATTTGTGGAATGTATACCTTATAAAATGGTAATAAAATCATAGATTGCACACTCATTTTAGTAACAAAAATATATCAATCAATTATGATTCAAAATAAAATGCAATTATGCTAATTGCATTGATTAAGTATATTTAAAATAGAATGTTGTCTTGTTTAGTTTATCTGATTTTTACTGATTCAACTAATTTTTATTGATTTAAATTAATTTTTATTTATCAAATTGATTTTTACTGATTCGAATTGATTTTTAATTAGTTAACTAATTTTAACTTATTGAAACTGATTTATATTGAATCTAATTGATTTTTAATTATAAATTATAATCGAGTTGTAATTTTAGTAATTATAACTGCATTTTATTGATTATAATTAAGTTTTTCTAATGAAAACTATTTTTAAATTATTAAAACGTTTTTTTATTAATTAATAAATTTTTAAGGTAAACTAAACAGAGTCTAATTCTATGAACTTGTACAAAATAAAATTATCCTCAAATCTATAAATACCCCCACTACATGTTTATGTTCACCAAATTAACAAAGTTATTTACATACATCAACTATCTTTTTCTAAATCATCTCCTTAGAAGCAACAATGTCAAACTACCATCAATTTCTTTTTTTACTCTCTCTTGTTACCATCATTTTATCCACACATTCCTCCTCGATACGTAATGGAAATATCGGAGAATATCAACCCATTAAAAACCTTGACGACCCTTACGTTCAAGAAATCGCTAAATTCGCTATCACCGAACATGATAAAGAGACAAAGGACCATCTTGAACTTGTTAAAGTTCTTAAAGGTGAGTTCCAAGTTGTTTCCGGGATTAATTATCGGCTAACCATTAGTACTAATGACACTCATCATTATGAGACTGTTATTTTTGATAACAAAAGGATGCATCAAAGAAGTCTTACTTCCTTCATCCCCGTATCTTAGATTTTGTTTTTACCAATGTATTCACCTTATTATATTATACTCCTATGAAATAATTGAAGTTTATTTGGTTTTGTTACATTTAAATTGATCTTGATTTTGTTGTTCAAAATATCCACTCTTTTATTTTTTATAAGTTTTATCTAACATATATTTTTATGTCCATTTTAATTCATTATTTGCTATCTTGCTTAATTAAAAAGTAAAGGATGTTCTCAGTATCCCGCACAAGGCAGAGTCCAGGTGGAGTTTTTTTTTCTGAAAGTTGCGGACAAATCATATATGTTCCCCTTAAAGAGGGAGTAAAAAGGATGCGCAGTGTCAAGAAACCCTCAATTGATATCTGTGCTCAGTAGAGATCGAACCCCAATGCTCAATCTCGTTTAATTATTGACATTTATTAACTTGAAAGCCTCAATCTTTCTTGTGATTTATAATTATGTCACATTTTATTAGGATATTACAAATGGAAGCAACCAGGTTTTGGCTTTTGCAAATAGTAGCAAAACAAAACATTAGTCCACATGATAATAATGATTTTGTGTGTGTGCATGCGCTCGTATATACATATATGGTCGTCACCTTTGATCCCATTCACCCTTTCTCTTCATTAGTGAAGGATTTTCTCAAAGAGTGGAAGTTGTTCATTATTAGGGGCTGTTTGGTATGAGACATAAAAATATAATGAAAAGGGAAATGATAAAGAAGAGTAAGGGTAAAGGTAAGGATTATACTTATATGTTGTTTGGTATAACAATATAAAGGAAACACTTAAGTCAACAATTACCTAAAGAAAGGGAATTTGTTACTTGGCATAAATGAGTGGTAACAAAATAAGGGTATCCATTACCCTTAAGAAAGGAATTGAGTTACCCTAATATTATACCAAACAAAAAATGTGAAGTAATAGTAATTGAATCTCTTACTTGACATTAAAATTGACATTAAAATGTTCATACCAAACACCCCTTAGAGTGAATCGAGTGAACATTTTTTTGAATGATTCATTTAAAGCCATCTAACACAATTCAAATAAGTGGAGAAATATATTGATTTTACTTTCCTTGACTTGATTATTACCCTCATAACTAATAACAATTTTATCCAAAATATCTTTTAAATTGCAATAAAGTAAATTTATGACGTTGTTTTCGGCTACAAGTTCAAGATCGAATCAACTATAATCAATTGCAAGTTTAGGAATCTTAAGACCTTCTTTTTGTTAAAAGGTTTTTAGGGTCCATCTTTTGATGATATTCTAAATTTCAAGATCTTGATTAATATTAAACAGCTGTATAAGATATCACCAATGAAAAAAGTTCTTAGACTCTGATACCAATTGAAGAATTATTAAGGGGATGAAAATATTTTAGAAAGGGGATTGAATAGCGTATAAAAAAAACATTTGCAGAATAAAGTTAAGCCGACTATGAATATGAATTAGGATAAATGAGAATAAGAGCAAAAATAAAACCAATAATAATGAAAAAAAAATTTACAGAATTCTTACAACTCTTGGATTTTTGGCAAAGTTTTTTATTCACTTTTATTAGAGTTATAAAGTATAAGCTTTAGACAAAGGTCATCCTTCTCTTCCAAACACATCTTGTAGCCCTATGCTACTAACTAGACTAGAGATGAATAAAGTTTAGTCTAAATCGTAAATTAAATCGGATCAAATCGTAATTAAGTATTTGGTCTGGTCTACGGTCTAAATGGTCTGGTCCGGTTTATTTTTTAAAAAAATTACAGTTTCCGATCCGGTCTAGGTTTTAAAATTTTTAGACCGGACCGGACCGAAAAACCGTAATATATTTCGGTCTCGTGAAAATCGTAAACAGTAGACCATTAATAATACAGTCTAATTTCTCATGTGGACTAAATCAAGACTAAATCGTAATAAGCTGGTAAGCCCAACTCTAATTTCTCATTCATTCTTCCAAATCCAATTTCTCATTCTTTCATTCATTCTTCAAGACTAAATCAAGTTCTGATTTTTCTCATAATACAGTCTTACTTCATTCTTCTAGATACCTCACTTTATTGTTCAAGGAGGCCTCTCACTTCTCACTTTCAAGAGCTAATGTACTTGAATTATGTTAGTATGAAACATTATGTTTTTACGTGGTTATTGTTATGAATGGTAGTATACTAATGTGATTATAAATGATACTATACTAATGTGTGACTTGAGTGCACATTAAAGGGTTGAATTCATGTGTGTGACTCTTGAGTTGTGGAATCCAAAAGGGTGTAATAAGGTGAAGAGTATTCATGGGAATTATTGGTGTTAATGAAGATTAAGGTGAAGAGTCTCATGTGTGTGACTCTTGAGATAATGCCTTTTCAAGTTCTTAGAGTTATTTCATAGTATTCATTACCCTAAATTAACTATGTATTTATGTGAGCCATTCATCTTCAAGTACCTAGCACTATAAATAGGGCTCTCATACCCACACTTCAAGTATGCAAAACACATCAAACACAACCCTTAAGCCAAACACATAGCCTATTGTTGTTATCTCTATCTCAATTGTAATTCTTCATATTGAAGTGTTGTTTGTATTCATTTGATATAATATAAACATAAACTACACACCACGGAGGACGTAGCCATCATTGGGTGAACCTCCTTAAATCTTTGTGTCCTTGTTTGTTACTTTGTCAAACTTAATTTTGCTCATTGTTGTTTGTTCTTAACATCGTAAGTATTTGGCGATCGTTTTCAGTTATGATGAGTCATGACTTTTGGAAACTCAATTAAAAACTCGAAATATATATTACTCATAGTTAAAAAAATGTATTAGAAAGAAAAAATCGTAGACCAGACCAGACCGGATCATTGTAAAATGGTTCTGTTCGGTCTGGTCTGATGTTTTGATTAGTCTGGTCTGGTCTGAAAAATTTTCAGACCGGAATTTCTAGTCTAAATTTTATATTAAACCAGATCAAATCGGACCGTGTGCAGCCCTAAACTAGACAATCAATTCCTAGTGAACTAAAACAACACTCTTTGCACTTCAAACTTCCTCTTTTCTTTCTCTTACAACAAAGATTAAAATGAAACTTTGTGCATAACCCAGAGATAATACAAATTGGAATTATACTATTAAAACCAAATTACTCTAAAAATATAAAGACTAAAAAGATCACAAATATATAATTTCTTTTGATGTGAGCAAGCAATTATGATGAGGATTATATGAAGGCTTGAACACTTTTATATATTGCAGTTATGGGGTATTAACTTCTTGTACATATCAAGCTTAAAAAATTAGTATAATTCTATAATTTAAGTGGAGCAGGTTCCAAAATTTTGAGTATTAGAGTGTATATTTAGTTTTGCTCAATGTAACTCAAGTAAGTCTGGTGGGTATGAGGTCGGTATAGATTGTGAATGAAGTAAATAAATAGGGTAGTAAGGTGGGGGAAGATTAGGCGGGTAAGGTGGACGGAGATTAGGCGAATAAAGTGATGAGCAGAAATGATATTGGGTATATAACCATATGGACAAACGTAGGTACGAAAAATTTATCCCCTATGAAATTGTGGATTGGGAGTAGATAGAACAATTTTAGACATGAACAAAGATATGGGAAGGGTAATATATCCATCTGCCCCTTTTATCATATCCTTATTCATACAAAGATAAAATATAAAACAAATCTTACGAAGAAATTATAACACACTAGCTTGAATACAACTTATTTTCGTCGTGAAAGATTGTAGACTAACACAAATGAACTTGACATTTCTCATTATAGGTTAGCATAATATTCACATTATTTCGGTTTGACACAAGTATCAAAGAAATGATTGATTAAAAGCAAAATATCATTATTGCTCCTACACATTGAAAAAAGTGTAAAAGTAAATAAAATATAAAGTAAACATAAAATAGAAGTAAATATGATAATTTGTAAGATATTTTATGACATATTTAGTAATGTAGCAAGTATTATGATACAAATAAAAAAGAAAGTGTAGCAAGTATTATAGAACGGAAGAAGTACTTCATCCGTTTTACAATACTCGCTACATTTCAATAATAATACAAATCTCCAATCTATTTTCGATAATTCTAACTCATACATAAGAAATAATATTATCATATAAAATTTTGTTTTATTTTTATTAAAACCAAGTTTTTTAATGTATAATTTATATAATTTTTTATTTAGTTAAAATAAAAATATTTAATATCAAAATACACATTAAGTTAAGTACAAACAAAACGTAGCAAGCATCAGGTGACACAAGAGAAAGTACAACTTTAATCAGAAAAAATAAAGGATACAACTTACAAGGGTAACGTAATTCCGCAGTTGACTTTGTCTTAGTAAAATAGGAGTATCTTCGAGCTTTCCATTACTAGAAAATTAGTCAAACAGGCAGCAAAATTTGAAGTCAGCAGTCAGCACATTTACGTGTTAGGAGTCAAAAATCAAATACCATATTAATCATTGAATATTAAATTTTATTTTATTTAATTTCCTATATATAATATAGCGTACACTTCTAGCATTCAAATTATAACCAGTGTGACAAACCTAAAGCTTTTCTTTAAATAATTATTTTAGTTTATTCCGTCATACTAAAATAAATACTAACTTATTTCAAAATGAAAAATTTAACATTTTCGTTCTTCATTCTTTTTCTTTTGGGTTCTCACAGCAATGCTATTGAAATAGACTATTGTGTGGGAGACCCAAGCCTTCCAAGAGGACCACAAGGTTATGGTTGTAAAGATTCAAGTACACTTACAGTTGATGATTTTATTTTTACTGGATTTCGTGGTAAAAAATCCATCACTAATATTTTCCAAAACAATATTACTACTGCAACAGTAATAGAATACCCAGCCTTAAACGGGCAAGGTATTTCCATGGCTAGATTAGATTTTGGTGTAGGTGGAGTTATCCCTGTACATTCTCACCGAACTTCTGAAATCATCGTTGTTGTAAAGGGTACAATAATTGCAGGTTTTATTGATACAAATAACACGGCATATTATAAAACATTAGAGGTTGGTGATGTCATGATTTTTCCTCAAAGCATGCTTCACTTCCAGGTTAATGTTGGTAGAACAGTAGCCACCGCATATGTTAGCTTAAATGGTGCAAATCCAGCTGTACAACTAACTCCTCCTTCGCTATTTGCTGGAAATTTACCTGCTGAATTAGCTTCACAAATTACTCTTTTAAGTCGCAAAGAAGTAATGCGAATGAAGAGACTATTTGGCACAGCTTAATACATGATTCCATGAATACTTTTACAAGTATGATTTATCAAAGTTTATGATTATATGATTCTATGAGTAAGCAATAAATGTATTTGCCGATTGATGTTTTTTCTATGTAGTTCTCTTATTGTTGTTTAAACTTGAATTAGTTACCAATGAAAATAATTAATTGTATGTTTCTCATCATAATTTCACATATACTTTAAAAAATTGGCAAGAATTACCATTGTTAATTATAATAACTTAATAAATATCTCTTGTGGAACAGTGCAAACAATGATACATGCTCAACTAAAACAATTTTTACTTAATTAAATAAACTCTAAAAAGTAGTGATATATCTTAAAGGGTTAGCAAGGCCTGAAATGTTTTTTCGGGGACCCACTCTGACGCTTAAGTCAGTATCAGTTTGAGACAAAATTACCTAATAGGTCCATCCAGGAGCATTGTGGCTGCAAGGTGAATTACTACTTAAGACTTATTTTGACGTGAGGTTTTTTGTGATTAATATTTGACAAATGTTCTTTTGAAGATTATTTATAACTAGAGCTGTTTAAAATTGACCCGACTCGAAAATCCGATCCGAAACTGAAAGTAAACCAACCCAAAAATGGGTTCCTTTTTTAGGTTTATCGAACCGATATAACCCGACCCGAAGCTATACCCGAACCGGTTGACAACCGAAAATGAGAAAGCTGAACCCGAGCTATAACCGATTTTTCTAACCGACACGTAACTATTAACCGAGATTACCCGAACTTAATAGTGACCGACCCGAGTCATATCCGACCCGAATCATGCTCAAAACCAAACTCGATCCGGCTAAAACCAACTTAACCCGAACGAAGTTTAGATCGAATTACCTGAACCAAATTTTTACATAAAAGTATGATTGACTCATATTCAATCATCTTATTAGTTATTCTAATAAATTCATAAATATTTTAATAAAATAAATTTTATAAATACATGGTTTCATATATTTAGAGTTAATAATCAATGATCAATTTTTATTTAACTACTTTTAATCGAATTATATGAAAATTGATAGAACTTTATAATTTTAATTTCCGATCAAACAAGTAAAAGTAACAATGTAATAATGATCACTAATTGATTTACATTTTCACTATTTTGCTTTAAGTAAAGGAACCTTATTATTAATTAAAAAATGACTAACAACTTAATCTGATACTGACTCGATCAATAGTAATTAGTAATTCGCAATTCATAGCCGAATTCTACTTGAAAAATACCCAAATCCAATCTGCATCCGGTAAAACCGAACCAATTATTAACCGATGACAACCCGAGACCGATTGAAACTCGACATGAACTTCAACCGACACCGAACTGATGCTAACCCGATAGCTCGAATTAGGGCTGAACATGGTTTGGTCTAAACCGTAAACCAAACCGGAATTTAAATGTTTGGTTTGGTCTACGGTCTAAATGGTCTGGTCTGGTTTTTTTTTTTTTAAACGGTTTACGGTCCGGTCCCGGTTTAAAATTTCTAAAACCAAACCGGACCGTAAAACCGTTTTAAAATCAAATTTTAGGGGATTAGGCATTAGGGTTGGGCAACTACTCAGTAGTCAATACTCATTTCATGAACCTGGCGGCCTCCAATCCAATCTCCATCTCCATTTCAGACTTCCTCGCCTTCACTCTCATTCTCCACTCCAATCTCCATCTCTATTTCAGACTTCCTCGCCTTCTCTCTCATTCCTTCTTCGAGGCTTCTGTGCTTCTGGCTTCTCTGATAATCGCCTGCCTCCTCGCCTTCAACCCATCGACAACCGAGTATCGACAGTGCTTCTGTGCTCCTTCGAGTGTTGTTGATATTGGTTGATATGAAGAATGTTAATTATGTCTGGGAAAACTACCCTTCTTCATATGCTCAAAGATGAGGTCCTTCTCTTTGCCTCTTTTTTCATTGATGTTTTTCTGATCTGAGTAACTTGAATGTGGATTTTTTTTATCTTGATTACTTGATTTTCTGTTCAAATTATTTAATTATGTAGTTGCCCGTTTCAATTTTTACTGGATTTTTGTTAGGGAGTGATTGAATTTTTGAATGCCCTTCTTTTGTTCATGAATTTTATAGGAAATGATATTTTGGAATACCCAATTTGCTAATCAAGAGAAAATGAATAGATTTTGTTATTTTTCATCTCAACTTTATGAAATGTTTTAGGGGTAGATTGAAATTTTGGAATGCCCATTTCATGTATATGAATATTTTTGGAAAAATTTTCAACTTTTTGGAATACCCATTTAGCTGATCAAGGGAAAATTAATAGTTTTTTTATTTCTCATCTCAATTTTATGAATTATATCAGGGATAGATTCAATTTGGAATGCTCATCTCATGTTAATGAATATTCTTGGAAAAAATTGTGATTTTTGGAACCTATTTGTTAATCAAGAGGAATTGAGAGGAGCTTGTGACAGTACTCATGAACTCCTAAATTTAGTTTTTGATTTTATTTTTCTGTTGAAAACTAAATTTAGTATTTTCAATCAAGTTTGAAGACTATTAAGATTGTTAATTAATCTTCAAGTTTTTGATTTTATTTTTCTGTCGTTCCAATTCCCAAACCGAAAAACCCTTCTACAGCCTGCTTTGGATTTGATGATGTATTTTGTTTATATATTATCGTTTATCTTAGATTCTCACTCAATAAAAAAAATAAAAAAAAACCGTAGACCAGACCGTTCTAGAACGGTCTGGTCTGGTCCGGTCTGGTCTTTTGACTGGTCTGGTCTGGTCTGAAAAATTTTCAGACCGGAATTTCTGGTCTGGTCTGATTTTTCTGTCAAACCAGACCAGACCGGACCGTGTGCAGCCCTAGCTCGAATAACCGATCTTCATCCGAACCTTGACTAACCGACCCGACCCGAGTATGACCCGTCGCAACACGCATCGAAATATAACTAATTTGAAATACAACCAAATCGAATGACAACCATTCGAAACCAACCCGATTGCCCGAATAAACACCTCTATTTATAGCAATAGTAATTACTCTCTTAGATTTATGATTGTGTAATTAATGTTCTTTTGAAAATCAACGTGGGTCCTTGAAAATCAGAATGTAATAACTCTTTTGCAATAAATTACTTAGAGTCTTTTTGTATCTCTCTTAATAGTAGAATTTAATTACCCCTTTTATGTGCTCCTTGATGTGTATTTATAGTCCATCATTGTGCATGCAGAACATTTTTTCTGTTATTTTATCAATTTCTAAAATTCTCTTGCATGTCACTGTAGTTGTCTTGGACGTATCAAGTTCCTTTTTATTTTGGTGATTTTTCATTTATTTTATATGGCGCTTTTTGCTTCTCTTATTAACATGTGTCCCACTAGCTTATAATGACCTTATATAATTGACAAGTGTCTTCCAACCGCACGTGACCTTCCCATGCACTAATATTGCTAATGTATGTTCAATGCTTCTTCAATCCTCCCAGATGAATGTTGCCAGATTACCTACTAATCTTACTAATTCCTCCCAGATTAACGTTAAATTAATCCTCGTAGATAGTTTTCTACTATAATTACTTTTGACTAATATTTTACATATACAACTTCGTCTGTTACGAAATAGTCGGTGTATTACCATTAATGATACAATTCATCGTTCAAGCTTATTTATATATTGTGGCTAATGTTTTAAAAATTATAGTCAAGTGAGATCTAGTTCAAATCGTCTAATCGTGAATTTTCACAATATTAATTTTATACTCCTATAACTTTTTAATGTGTATTTAGTTCAATATATAAATAATCAAAATAATATATTAAATTAGTAAAAAGTCAAATATATATAAGAAGTATACCGGACCTGATGAAGTAATAAACTGACGAATCTTTTCGTAGAGAAGATTTCCCAAGCTGATTTTGTATGATCATTAAAACATCATCCACTTTCCATTACTAGAACGACTAATTTTAAATTACTCAAATAGCCTGCAAAATTTAGAAGTCAGCGCATTTACATGTTAGAGTCAAACTCTTACCTCAAAGTTTTTAGTTGTCTAATCAAATAAATAAACTTCAACGAGGATGTAATCTACTTGTATTTGTTCTTATCGGGCCGGGTATTCTAATCATCATTGTGGTTATAAGTGCTCTCATATTTGATCTTGAAAAATAATCATTGGTAGACATGTCCTCTTTGATGAACATCAATTTCCTTTTTCTAAAGTCTATGATCTCCATCTTCTACTACATATCATTTTCTAAGTCGTGGCCTTTCTCATATCCAGCACAACAGTTTAATACAATGCTCAAACTACTCCCAAATTAAAAAAAAAAGTTATTTTCAAAAAAGTATTCCTAAATAGATGTCTTTTTGCCAAAGATGAGTTCAGGTTTTTGTTTGATGTTACTAGCAAGAACAAATAAGTTGGTAAAAAAGTCAAGACCCTTTGTTCGTTGTTACTAAAAGTGAACAAAAAAAAGATAATGTCATAGCTATTATAGGGACAAAAATATATCAATATTGGTTCGCTGTCATGAACAGCGAACAACCTTAGTCTTTTTTGTCCATTCAAAAATTATAACATGGTCTTCCTTTTGATTTGCTTTTAGTAACAGCAAACGAAGTTGTGGAAAAAAATTTTCTCTTGTTCGCTTTTAATAGCAGCGAACAAGCCCTAATTTTAGGTTCGCAATTCAAAAACACTTATTTTAGAAATTAACTTTTTCTATACTTATTTTGAGAATTAAAAAAAAAAACTCATTTTATTATTTTTCAACTACTCCCTACCCTAAACATGGCCTAGTACCCAACAGAAACGCCCAATAGATAGATGGTTGACTAGCTTGTTGCCTCTGACCCACATCTTCGCCCAACAGCAAACTCAGGCCAACTCGAATTTCTTAATTGAAGCCGAACAGCAACGCTTCCAAGAAATCAACAAATTCTTATATGAGACAGTCTCACTATAAAATATGCATTATATTTAGGTTAAATAGGCTAATAATAAAAACTTTTAGCTTATAGACTTTGTATTTTACAGTGGTCTTACCGTAAGACGGTTTTATACAAGACGGACTGCTAAGAAATTGTTCTCTAGACATGTAGCGATCAATCTTGCATTTTGTGTTTGTACGTGTAAACTTAGATTCAGGGATATACAACCTTTATTTTGACTTTAACGTTGGCTTTAATTTTTGGAAACATTACCATGAATAATATAAATATTCGCTAATTTTCCTACTCAATTTTTGATTAATTATGAATAATATCCATTTAAGGGTTTTTTCCTAGAATAATACCACATTTAGTTTATTAACAAATATACTCATTTTTTTGTCATATAATCTTCTATAATTTGATTTTTTTAGCGTTTTAGGGATATTATAGGGAAATATGCCTTAAGTTGGTATTATTTATAGTTAATCAAAATTTGGTAATATTGTAGGTAAATAAGCAAAATATTGTATTATTCCTAATACTTTTTCCATAATTTTCTTAACCCGACATACAATATTTTCTGAATCCGCAATTGCATGCTCTGCGGGCTAAGCAATATATAGATACTGGTAAAATTATGATTAATAGCCGATGTGGTGAAGCAAATAAGTATGGCATGGCTAATGGAAAATGCACAACGAATTAACTACCCAAGGGAATCCCCCAATGAGCCCATAGATGACAAAGATGGTTACACCGTTTTCAAGAGGATCATCAAAGGGTGCCATCTAATTTAACAATAGCCATGTTATTCAAAGCAATAGAATGAGTTATATACTCTGACGCCTACGACTTAAGTTTTTGATTGAAGATTTAATGTACGTAATACTTTAACATTTTAAATCTTATCATCATGATCTAAAAGTATAAGCTCATGTTCATCGTCTTAGTTTTGCTAATTACCTGAACTTATATTTATCATTAGTGTGAACTTATTTTTGTTGAACTAAACTTATTTTTTAACTAATTATTAGGAATATTATATTAAAAGGAAAGAGAAAAAAAACTACTTGCTTAATACTCCATAGATGATATATCTTTCTTTGTAAAAATAACAGGAGCATGTCAAGAAACCAATACCATATTATGAAAACAACTCAATTAAAAGCGTAAACTCATAGTTAAAGTCTCATAATATGTAATATATATACTCTGTCGAGAAACAAAATGATTTTATTAAAGAAGATAATGCATTGACATTTTCCTTTAATCGAGTCTATTCTAGACATTACAAAAGTATGTTGATAACTCCTACGTACTTCCTCCGTTTCATAATACTTGCTATTAATAGTGCACACTCAGTAGCAAGTATTATGGAATGGAGGAAATATATATAGTCTCGTTTCACTCTTCAAAGCTCAACCAAAGTAAAAAACCTTAGTATGAAGTTTATAAATGCAAGATAAAAGAATATCAACATTTATATATTTTGTGTTTAAATAAAACGAAATCTTGGTTTTGAATGAATTAATAATTAAGCAATTTGAGCTTTCTTCATGCTCCAAGCAGTTAATCCAGTGATCTGAACATTTGATTTTCCTCCATTGAAGACATATAAATGAGCCTTCTTAAAGACTGCCAAGATGGGATACACTCTTGCTGTTATAACATTCTTCCCTCTTGCTCCAAAGCTTTCCACCACTGAGTGATCAATCTGGTAAACAATTGTAAATTTGAAATTTGTGATCATCCAAAAGTTTTATTATGTGAACATTACTGGTCTGTTCTCCTAAATTTGCTACGTTCAATTATTTTTTAATGTTACATTTTCTTTTATTGGATCATTCCCATCACTTTCTTTCGGGACAAAAGAAATATGTTTTTGGAATGATCTTAAATCGAATAATTAGAGAGGTTGATTAACATATAAGTTTGGTGGGCTACTCCTCTTATTACTAATTGAGTTTAAGATGAAACCTTAACAGGTTTATGTGCAGCCAACTTTTCTCTTATACAATCACGAAAACAAATTTATCATGTAATAACATCAAGAAGTAAAGAGTATTTATAAGTTTACTTACCAAAACTCTCAATGATAGTCCTTCATCAATAGGATTTACATCAACGAATGTTCCATAAGTTGTTTTGTCTGTTGTTGGATTTAAAGAAGACCTACAAACATCCAAGTCACAAGTGAGTTACTTAAATTTTTATTATTTTAAATGGTCAATCAAAAGATATAGTTTTTAGTTCCAAGCAAATTCTAAAAATCATGAATTCCCACATGATGTAATTTCGATGGCTACCAAACAAGTCATTTACTCAACAAGAATACAATTGTACAAAAAGTATAAAAGGCGCCTTTTCAAAAAAATTATTTTATTATACTAATTACAAATTTTTGTATAAGACGGTCTCATCGTGAGATGTGCCTCATATTTGATTAAATAATCCAATAATAGAAATTTTTAGCGTATGGGCTTCTTGTTTTGAGGTCATCTTACTATGAGACGGTCTCATACAAGACGTGCTAAATACTAATAGATATTCTTTTTTTTTATTATAAAGTAGGCCGAAGAAAGGAAAAGAACTAAATGAGATAAGATCAAATTTTGTATACAAATGGATATTCTTAGAAAAAGCTCAAATGATAGAAAATTAATACTAGAGATTAGAGTGTAAAAATTGTAATTTACCTGCTTTGGTCACTGCACATAAGGACCTTAAATTTGTTATCATAGTCTTTGAAAATTCTGAAGAAAACAGCTGTGTACTCTTCCAATCCCTTAGAAGCCAAAGTCAACAATCCAAAAGGTCCAAGCCCACCTTTGACTGAAGCCCCATTTTTGCTGCAAAGCAATTGTGGGTTGCTCCAACTTGGATCAAACTTTTCAACATTCTTCAAGTCCTTGATTTTGAATGATATTTCTACATCTGCCTGTTCAAATTATAAACCAAATCACATGATTATTACATATAAGCAAGTTGACAACTTTGACTATTTACTATTAGTACTTCCTTTGTATCTTTTTACTTGTAACACTTTGACTTTTATATTTTGCATAATTGTTATTTTGACCTTTTATAGTGGATAATCTTTAATAAATAACATAGTTATGTGAGTTTTTATTAGGTCCAATATAATACGTAGTTTCAATAAATTAATTTTTTTATAATTTTTACTTATGTCAAAACAAGAGATATATCAATAAGTTTAAAAAGTCATTGGCATTCGTGTTTTCAAAACAGGGTAAGTACTAAATAATTTGTCACGTCTATTGAGTTTGCAATATATGTTAGAATATAAAACATTTCATAATGCTTTAATTATTAGCTTTTGGTTGAGTTGGTTCTTTAACATAGTACAGAAGCCAACGTGACAGAAAATCACATGTTCCATTCTCATGCACCCCTCAATTTAAAGTGGAATTCTCGCGCCAAGAGGAGACGTATTTAGAGTATAATATAATACATTATAAAGTCTCAACCATTAATTTAAACTTTTTATTAAATTGGTTCCTTGACATAAAAAATTTATGTAGATGCAAAACTCAAAGTACGAAGGATAATAAATGTGAAGGGCTATACCTGTGCTGCAGTAATGCCAGAAACTTCAAGTAATGATCCTTCTTTGATGACTTTACCATCTAACTTAACTGGGTTATATCTCAATTTTTCAATATTTGCAATTGGCCATTGAATCAACTGTTTTCCTGATTTATCAAGCCAAATTCTCCTTGGAATTGTCTGCATTTCAATCAAAACATCATCATCAATAACCCCATAGTCCATACATCCAAAACAAAGAAAATATTAACTTGAACTGAACTTATTCTAATTGCCAGAAATAATCGGCGAAAAAAATTGCACACACTTTATAAGCCAAAGAGTTATCAACCCAAAACCATATGACAATGGGAGGAATAACTTATAAAATACGCACACCATTCAACAGAAAGTACAAGTATAATCAATAAGAACTTACATGAATTCCGGACCATCCTTTTATAGTATCATCCTTCACACTAGAAGATTCATTAACCCAACCAAGCAAAATCCTTTCCTTTTTAGTATCATCATAAAATGTCTTAGAAGCATAATACTTTCCATAATCATACCTTAAACTCGAATCATTCATGTAACCAACATCAGGCTTATATGCATCTTTTTTAACATCATAATCTCCAATTGTATAAACATCATGTTTAGTTAAATCTAAACTAACTTTCATAACATGTTTAACATGTGATCCAATTTCAGAAGTTTCAGCACCTGTTTTTTTACCACTACCATAAACAGGGTAAAAATCAGGACATTCCCACATACCACTAAGTTTATAAGAATATAAAGGATGTTTAGCTAAAACCCAATTAACAAAATCTTTACTCCTATATAATAAAGACATGCCACGCTGTCCTCTTTTACTTCCAACAAGGACTCTCCATTTGCCATCTGGCAGCATCCAAGCGGTTGTGGGGTCACGGAATGAGCTGGCA
The DNA here is from genome assembly GCF_026212465.1 of Amaranthus tricolor. Classification (NCBI taxonomy): domain Eukaryota; kingdom Viridiplantae; phylum Streptophyta; class Magnoliopsida; order Caryophyllales; family Amaranthaceae; genus Amaranthus; species Amaranthus tricolor. The sequence goes on along the minus strand of NC_080051.1, from coordinate 21,384,543 downwards.
TTGAGTTGGTTTTGTGGGGTAGGGTACATGACTGGGTTTTGGGGGGCTAAATACCATTCCTTAAGATAAGGGTCAGATAAGTTTTTAGGGGAGGCTAAAACTTGTACTTGGTAATTTTGTGTGTTGATTATTCCTGTGAAGAGAATTGCTGGTTTGTTTCCTGGGAGGATTGTAGCTGAACCTGACCAACTTCCATGAAGATTGGCTGCCATTTCTGGTTTCATGGTTAAGGGTTGTGGGGTCCAGTTGACTTGATCTTTTGATGTTGAGTGACCCCAAACTGGAGGACCCCAAATTACACCATTGGGGTTGTACTGATAGAATAAGTGGTATATTCCTTTGTATACCATTGGTCCTGCAAAGATAGTTGGATCAATCATAATGTTAGCTAGTATGTGTTAATATAATTAGGTACTCTTGTTAGACACCGTCTCAATCTTAAATAAAGAGTCTATATTCTCATAATATCTATAAGATGAGCTAATTAACCTATGTGCGAAAGCATGTTTCATGATGAGACTATCTCATATAATAATTTGTGAAATGGAGTATATATATATATATATATATATATATGTATATATATATATATATATGTATATATATATATATATGTATATATATATATATGTATATATATATATATATGTGTATATATATATATGTGTATATATATATATATATATATATATATATATATATATATATATATATATATATATATATATATATATATATATATATATATATATATATATATATATATATATATATATATATATATAACACTACCATAAAATTAATGGGCATTTACATAATTGATTCCAACAACATGATCAGGGACGATGGTTCTTGACATGTACATGATGTAGGAATACATAGGAAATCCTATATTACAAGCCTCGAATATTAATTTTTATTAGTTTACATTTACTAGTTATTAGTTCAATTATTTGATTATAGACCTTAGAACATCGAAACATAAAAAGTAAACAAGGGCTTGGAAATTTTATGTACATTTGCTCCGCCCTGAACGTGAGAGGTGCATGAAGAGGCAGGCAAATAGGGGTGTTTAATGGGCCGGACTTCCATTTTGAGCCCTTATTTGGCCCACTTTTAGAAGGGCTTTACAAGGGCCGGGCCGAAAATGATCCGGGCCAAAAACGGGCTCTACAATAATTAAAATGAAGCGGGCTATAAAAGGGCTCGATAAGGGTTTGGATACAGGCCTTTGTAAATAACATAATTAATGTATAATTTAAATATTATAAATGACAATGTCAACAAAGATTATTAATATTTTTTCAATTTAATTATTATAAATGATAATTTAATTGTTATAAATTAATAAACGTGGATTAAAATAATTTTTGGTAATTAAAATGGGCTGGGTTGGGTTGGGTCAAGCTTTCAAAGCCCGACCCATTTAAAGCCCATATTATGTTTAAAGGCTTTAAAGGGATGATGGAGCTGCACAAGGGTTGCAAGTTGACCTATAATTGTAGGTTTTTAATAGGTTAAGGATTCTAGAGGGAAATGTATACCAAAATTAGTATTATTTAGGGTTAATCAAAAGTTTATATTATCGTAGGGAAATTAATAAAAGATCGTATTATTCACGGTAATTTTCCTATACTCAATTAAGGGCGGTTCTCTCAAACTAAAGTCAATTATGAGTTATTCTTTAATAATTCATATTCATAGGTTTTTTATGTAGTAATCCAAAGATTTATATTAAAATAGCCATTAAAAGAGCCAAATTATATAAATGATTGGGACAAATTAAAATGCCTAAAATTCAAAACCAAAATCAGCCCTTTGAATAAATGAGAAGACACTCCAACTAAACTAAAATGAATAAAATGCTTCTAACTTTCAGGTGCATATAGCAAAAGAAATTATTATTTGTATGATGATTATTATAACACTAATTCTTAAATGAAATGGTCTCACGGTGAGACCATCTCTAGTGGGTTAGCTCAATATATACTTTTTATCTTAAGTGATCACTTATAACGTTAAAATGATCACTTGCAATCTTAAAATATTCACTCTTCATAGTCTTAGAGTGATTACTTATAACCTTAAAACAATTATTAATGATCTTAAAGTAATTAATTAAAGAAATAAGCAAATTATATGGGACCGTCTCATGGTGAGACAATCTCATATAAGACCAGCTGTTATTATAATCATTTAATTGTAATTTATCAAAATTAAGATCCATAAGGCATGTTATTAGTTTTCGATCCAAACTTTGAATTATTTCATCTTTTAATTAATATAATTATTACATTATTATTCGTATTTTAAAACTTTGAGAGTCCTTTTAAAAGTCAAAAATATTGTTAATGGATTATTATCTTTGGTTGACAAAAACTTGTTAGAGAATATTAATAAATGCATCTTAGTTCAATACGAAATATCATGTCAAATTTTAAAATATTTTGAAAATATCATTATGAGTTATAAAAATATTCACATTCGATCCTTTCAAAAAAAATATTCACAATCACTACCATTGATCTTTGAAATACTACATAAGGTTCCTTGAAAACCAAAACGACTGACGATTTAAGTCAGAAACAAACAGGTTTTAGTCAAAGTTACATGTTTACTAATATTAATGTGGATTAATCATTTTATAAAAAATTATAAATAAAATAAGTTGTTAAATAATTTCCACTAAACAAAAAAAATATTCTCTCATATTCAGCTTATGTCTTTTTAACATTATTCACAATCAATCTTTTGTTTTTTAATGTTGGGAGTTTCTTTTTTTCTTGATAATTAAGCAACATATTATAAAGTTAAAAATAGTTAGTGTAATGTAGAAGTTTAAATTTGTTGATATCAACTTTTTATAGTTTTTTTTACTATGAACAATAAGAGATATTAAACATTTAAAATAATAAATTAGTACGTGTGAAAAAAATACACTTTTCATTTGGCAAATGATTATTAATTAGAGTTTTTAGTTGATTTGACCTGCTGAAATTATAGACTGATGGGCTAGTTGTTTAAGTTAATTGTTATGGAAGTGTTTTGGTGAAAATTATAAGCTTTTAACTGTTTATTAAAAAACCGAACTAAATATCAAACATCAATAAAAAAAAAAAAGAGCTATTACAAACATTTAAATTTTACATTAAAAGTCATTTACGTATTAAGTTTTTTTATATGGTTTGACAAACTAACCGTTCTAAGAAAATCAATTGTGAAACACCTTATAGGCTAAAATAGGACATAGTATCAAAAATAGACAAATATGGTGGAAAAGTCAAGGTTTGCAAACAATAAGAAAGCTACTTTATAAAATGATATGAAATCACAAGATCCAAAAAGGGCACCACGTCAAGCCAGCTTGTCATTGTAAAGGTAACGATTGCGGTAGCTAGCATGTGACTTTTAATATGAAGTAAATTACTATTTCATTAATGCTAGTATGATATGGGGTTGCTAACATTTTCTTGACGATGAATTGCAATTATTTAATACATAAAATATTTCGAAATTTTTTGATAAAAGCCTTTTTTTATGAGAATATAATATCTTCAAAAAAAAAAAGAGTGTAATATAAAATTAATATCAAATCCTAAAAAAGTAAAAACTTTAAAATTGACATAAATTATTGTGAAAGACAGGCCTCTTCAAGAGACGCATTAGATATATGGGCTAAATAGCTTAATTAATACAAATTAAAGAGAAAAATAAAAATATAAGCTTCTTATTTTAAGGTCGACTCTATAAAAGATGATCTCTTACAATAATAGCTGTAAAATTAATCACACATTCTTATTTTTAAATCCTTTTGAGTACACGTTATATCTTGAGTTAAGGAGGATATGTAAAGAATATCCTACTATCTTTCTAAATGAAGATTATCCAATCCGAACCATTATTAATATACTCCACTTAATAATGTTTTATTTCTTATCAGAAAATCAATTATTATCTCAGTTAGAGCAAATTAAATATCGCTTTCTCAAGGTAAAGTTCTCTTCTTTCCTTGATTTATCTTGTATTTAAAAAATCCTTCTTATGATAGCAAATTCATCAAAAAAAAGTATATGCACTAACGGCTTTGACACAGATGTACTTAATCACGTTTTTAAATAAATTTTAAAGAAAGCGTCAAAACCTAAAACTCCTCCAAAAACCCAGGAAAAAGAGAAAAAAGATAGATTGTATTAAAGAAAATTACCCTTTTAGCCAATTACATTTAAAATTGATATAATAGACAAAAATAATAAGGGAATCAGAAAGAAACAATATACTTCTACTCCGTATAATACGATCGATATTCAATGTAAATATAACATGAAAGATGTTGACTTTTTAACATAAGCAAACAAAATGGAAGTTCAAAGGTAACGAAAAACTAACCATTAGGATCTGCAAAAGGTACAAATTTCATCCAGTTACGTATCCACGGTTGTAGGCGCAAACGGAAACAAATCAAGAAAAGTCAACCTTTTGATTTTGATAAGGAGATTAAATAAATAAATAAATAAGATTAAAAAACAAAAAATACACCATTTTATTTTTTTAAGGTTAAGAGTACTTTAGAAAATTCTCAAAGAGATGAAATTAATTTTTTTAATGAATTAAAAAGTAAATAAAGCTCTGATATATAAATAAATAATATTCTTAAAAGGACTTTTTGGTGTAATAAGAATTGCTCATAATTTTAAAAGGAAATAATATCTTCTTGATTTCTTATTGGTTGTCAAGCCAGATAATTTAAAACAGAGAAAGTATATATGAATAAAATTAAAAATAAACTTACCATTAATCCAATTTTTAACTGGTTGAAAATGGTAAGCAGTCCGATAAGGTTGATAAAGAGGCCGAGGGGATTGAGAAAGGGCCGAAGTTTGAAGGTGCATAGAGACATGGTGAGAAGCTTGAATCTGAACGACGTCGTAGCAAAGAAGGACCGAAAAAATGATAAACGTCACAAATTTTGTTGACTTCATGAAGGAAGCCATTATAGTATATAGTTAACAAAAGGGGTGTAGAACTGAGATTGTATTATTAAGGTTTGGGTTGAAATAATGTTACCATATACAACTATACAAGTATTCAAGTAATATCAAGTATGAAATAAGGGGTTTGAGAAAATGTGTATTGGGTTGGCGTATTTATAGGAAAACTTTGGGTTATTTTTGGGATGAAATAAAAAGGTCAAAACTTAAACGTAAGAATGGTGGGCCCCATAGCAGGTTTTAGGGAACTAACATAATACTCTCCCCTATTCAGCCTAAATGTCTCATTTGACTTTTCATACTTGTCGAGGTAACATTTTAACCCTTAATATCTTAAATTATTCGTAATTAAAAATTATAAGAAGTTGATATTAATAATCCTTGTATCAAACAAGATCCCACATGACTATATTTTAACTTATAGATTAAAAGTAAAATGCAAATTAAGATGATAAGTGAATATTGTCAAAAATCAAATAGGACATTTAGGCTGAATAAGAGGTAGTATTGAAATTGGATAGGGATGGATATGTGAGGGAGGGCATTAGATATACTCTCACCAGTTCAGATAAATTATCTCATTTGATTTTTATACTTTATGTTTTGTATCAATTTAATTATAAGTATTTCCAATTGTAAATATTTAGACATTATAAAAAATTGTCATTAATAAAGTTTACATCGAGAAAAATTAAATAATTTAATATCTAGATTAAAAACAAAATATAAATTAAAAATGATTGATAAATAGTCTCAATAAAAAAATGTGACAATTACCCAAAAATTTGAAGGAAGTATGAATAAAAGAAATATATAGAGTCAATGGTCAAATTGGTTGTTTTGGTTAGTTTTGTAAATAAGAAGTGTTTTGTTTTGATCCATATTCATAGATTTTGTGGGTTATTTTGTGATAAAAGTATAAAATGTACATTTATTATATGATAGAATTTTATTTTCGCAAATTTATCCTATCATTGAAAAAGTTATCCTATCATTTTTATATTATTTTTTTCGCAAATTTAAATGATAGAATTTTATTTTTAGACAATCTCTATTAGTCCAACTCATATAATACATTTATTATATTAAAGTGATCATTTACAAATTTAAAGTAATCAATTAGAAAAATAAATTAATTATTTAGATCTGTCTCATAGTGAAACAGTCTTATATAAAACAAGTTAAATTTTTTGTGATAAATTGATAAAACTCGTTAATTAGGATAAATTTTATCAATCAAAATTTATTTTTATTGTGATGCATAAAAATATATTTTATAAGGATCTATTAATTTGTTATCTTTTGTATTTGACAATATGATTTTCATTAATCCACTGTGTAGAAAATTTTTTTAAAAAAGGAAGATTACATATTTTAAAAATAAAACTATTTTCTTTCTGTTAGGAATCATTTATCTTAACAATTGAGGAATTTTCTTTTCATTTATCCTTTATAAAAATAAGTAATTCTCACTCTTTATTGTAGGTATTCTGTAATCTCTATCCTATACTCAAATAAAAAAAATATTTTTGAATATTAGTATTATTTTCAACCTTACACTACAAAAAAAAAAGGCAAATTTTCGACTACCGCCAAACAGTCGGAATTTTCCGTCCAAAATACCGACTAAACACTTACAGTCGGAATTCCCGACTAAATTCCTACTAACTGGTAATTGGTAGGAAATGCCGACTATTTACCGACTAAAAATTTGTCGGAAATATTCTGACAGACAAAATAGTCGGAATTTGGTCGGTAATTTTGTAGTGGAAAAGTTTTTCGGAGGTTTGTCGGTGATTAGTAGGAAGATCTTGAATTCCTTCTATAAATACCCTCCACCAACGAATAATTTTTTTCACTCATTTCACATCTCACTCTCTATAAAATTTCTCCTAAATACTTTAATTTCTCACATACAAAATTATTATATTTACATGATCTCTCAAAATTAACAAGTATTCTTTACAATATTACGGTATGTTTTTTTCTGTTAATTATATTATCCTTTCATTAATTTTAGTTATATTTTCATTATTTTAATTTTAGTTATATTTTTGTTATATGCATATTTTATATGATATGATGTATGTTGTATTTATTTTGAAAAAAAAATTTAATAAGCTTTTACGTGCGGCCTTTTTTTGTAATAATTATAAGTACTTACCCGAAATAGTAGTTTTTCTTAATTATATTCTTGTATGTACTATAAAAATGTATTGGAAATGAGTAAAATATGTTCCTCAAATCTAATGAAATTTAGCATCGTATTATTTACTTACGTTAAGTTGCAACAATTAAATCTTACTAAAATTAGCAAAAGAATTATTTGCGAGTTGGAGCTTCAAATTGTGCTCTTGTGTTAATTACGGCCTGTATGTTTTTTTTAAGGCTGTAATTCGTACAAGAGCGCAGTTTTGAAGCTCTGATTTGCAAATTATTCTTAGTAAAATTTGATCTTGCAACAAAACCAATAAGTAAAATTTACATATATTTAACATTTTCACTTTTTTATAGTACATACGAGGATATATTTAAGAAAAACTACTATTTCTATTTAGTACTTTTAATTTTTACGAATAAATGGTCGTCCTAACAGCTTATTAAATATTTTTTAAGGATTTACCGACCAGACACCGACTACCATTTAGTCACAGGTTGGTCGGAAATTTGAATTTCAAAATTTGAAATTCAATTAAAGATGCTCTGACAGGATTATTTATTGGGCTTAGCTTTTCAGGTACCGACCATCTTCCGACCAATTTGTAGTCGCTGATTAGTCGGTATTCTGAAAAGCTGCTTTTTTTTTAATATTATACGTGTTACTTATTTCGCAGAGTAATGGACTTACATAGTGAATGAAGTTGGATGTATAAGCGAAGTTGTAAAGAAGTTTATAATATTAGATATTTAGAAGAGGTCGAAGAATTTATACAATTTGCAAAGAAAGAAATCCAAATGAGGTTAGATGTCCGTGTAAATGATGTGATAACCGTAGATTGTTTGCTCCAAAAGTCGTTAGAGATCATTTCTTAAAGAAGCTCTTTGTTAAAAACTACTACGATTGGTACCTACATAAATGTTCTGAAGGTGCACCAATTAATGTGTTGGCTCCGGTAGAGTAACAGCAGAACACAGTTCAAAATCCTTATGCACAAATGGTGTACGATGCAGCAGCGAGTAATTTTCCTGATACACATCATCATTTTCTACCTCTTTGTGATGATGTCGTCACTAATGTACCACACTCGCCCTTACATATTGAAGGAGATTTGAACTGTCAATCAAGACAGTTCTTTGAAATGTTAAAAGTTGCCAACTTACCTCTGTACCCTAGTTGCGAAACTTATACTCAGATGTCGGTAACAGGAAGGATGGCGAGTCTGAAGACGAAATTTTGTATTCCGGAGAGACTTTACGATGAAATCTGTCAATTGTTTATTAAAGCATTGCCGAAAGATACTCGGAAGACATCCAATTTTTATGATATGAAGAAACAAATTTTGGCTCTTGGATTGCTAGTAGAGAATATTGACCATTATATTAATGGGTGTATGATTTATTGGGACCCTACAACGAGTATGACACAATGTGATGATAGTGAGGTTTCTAGATGGATAACAGATAAGACTCCTAGAAAGTAGTTCCATTACTTTGGTCCTAGGCTACAACGGTTGTATGTTTCTGGGACTACCGCCAGTCACATGAGGTGGACTGCGGAGCACCGTTCAGAAGATGGAGAGATATGTCACCCCTCGAACAATGAAGCATGATTGACATTCAACGCGATCCGGATTTTGCTAGGGAGACAAGAAATGTGAAACTAGGGTTGTGTACAGATGGTTTCAACCCAGTTCGCAGCTCGGGACAACAATATTCATGTTGGCCCGTACTATTAACTCCATATAATCTTCCTCCCTTGATGTGGATGAAGAAACAATATATGTTCTTAACGGTGATCGTCTCTGATCCTAAAAATCCAAAACATAAGATTGACCTGTACCTATGGTCATTGATACACGAGTTGAAGCTGTTGTGGAAAGATGGGATCCAAACATACGACTTATCTAAGAGGGAGAACTTTCAGCTTCGTGCGGCTTTGATGTGGACAATCAACGACTTTCCAGCTTATTCGATGATGTCGGGGTGTAGTACATCTGGTGTGCACGCTTATTCGTACTGTATGGATGATTCCAAAGTCGGCTATCTAAGACACAGCAGAAAAGTGAGTTAGTTTGACTCACATAGGAGATTTTTAGATAGGAGGCACCAATACCGCAGAAATCGGATAAATTTCAGTCATGGAGCTGTTGAGAAGGATATTTAACCTGACATACGTACGGGAAATGAGCTGTTAGAGAAGCTGGATCGTTTTGGATTTTTACGGGTATTTGAAGATGATGAAACTGAGTACAACGCTGAAATCTGTAAGTACTATGTTGGATGGAAGAAGAGAAGCATTTTTTGGGATCTACCGTACTGGAGAACAAACATGGTCCATCACAACTTGGACGTGATGCACATTGGAAATAACTTTTTTGATAACATTTTCAACACATTAATGTGTGTGCCGAGAAAAACTAAGGATCATCTGAAGACACGTCAAGATTTAGCCGAGCTCGTGATGTGCTCGTTTTTAGAGCACATTTATCTCCTCATTATAGTGTCGAGTCTCGCAACTTAGAATGGTTTTTGTACACTTTACGCATGATTTTACCTTGTTCTTGTCTCCATGGTGTTTTGAGGTAGGTTCAGGTATTTTTGAAGCTTTCAAGGTATTTTACCTTGCATACGAGACTTAGACGCTTTAATCGAAGATTAGACACGCGTATTGAACCTTCTCCCAGCATCCCAAGTCACCACCTAGACCCTCGCAAAGTTCAAAGACCTTCCGGCGTTTCAAAGATACATTTAGAGAAGGAAATCAAGGCATTCGACCACCTATTCAGTCGAATGGGTGCTGGCTCGGGTGAATAAACCATTGGAACTCACGAAACATGATGGATGTCACTGTTTTGGGCGAATGGTGTTGATTCGGGCGAATGTCCATGAGATTCGGGCGAATGGTCATGTGATGCTCGAGTTTGATGCTTAAACGCACTGGAAAGCTCGAATCTACCTCCATTCGGTCGAATGAGGTACCATTTGGGCGAACCATAGTTCTATTCGGCCGAATGGAGGCCCCAGACTACGCAAATTCTTTTCTTCGCAAGTTTATTCCCGAGGGCTTTTAGGGGTTTTTACCCCTTTTGTTCCATAGCTTATAAATACCCCCTCAAATCTGTAAAACCCTTATGCCTAGCATGGGTGCCTTTGTGCCTCACTCTAGAACATTACTCTTATTGCATTTCTCTTGTTTTTGCCCTAGTCTAGATTCAATGTTCTTCCTTTATGCTTTCTTCTACTTTCATGTACTTTCATTTATGTAAGTTTACATTCATTTATTGCTTTCATATCTTTATTGCTTTCATTTATGCTCTCTTTTAATGCTTTCTTAGGTTAGATTTAATGCTTTCATGTTCTTCAATTCCTTTATGATTTCTTTATTGCTTTCTTGATCTTCATTTCATTTATACTTTCTAGAGTATGTTTAATGCTTTCCTTGCTTGTTGCTTTTGACTTCAATATGCTAGAGTAGTTTCTTTAGGGGTTTTAGGTTAGAGAAACCCTAGGTTTGGTCTTGTCTCAATGTTTAGGATTAGGGTTGAGGTTGATGATGGTTGTTGATAGATATTCGATTCGAATCTTGTCCTGCCACTCCTAGAGAGACATAGGGCGATTATAGGTCATTCCTGTCGCTTATAGGGTCACCAACTTCCTCTCAATATCTATAGTGTCTTGATTGATTATCGCTCGAACTCCCTTGACCTAGCTTATCTTTATTTCCAATAGACCATCCTAGGGTGGACGTAGTCTTGTCCCCACTTGTCTTTCATTGTTGAGTTTCCCTTTTTATTCTTGTTTTTAGTTAAGTTCACCCACCAACCAACCTTCCATATAACCTTCCCACACCAAGTCTTTAGTCTAGCATCCCATGTCCTTGTGGTTCGACCCCCGACTTACCATTACACTCGTTATAGTAGTATTAGGGTGATTATAAATATTGTTTGTATAACTTGGTTCTTAGTATTAACGACGTGCTAGAAACCCGGTTATCAGCTCAGCATCCGATCGAAATTGCATCCAGTTTGTTCAACCATCCCCAAGGCCTCATACACACTTAATAGACAACAAATGGCTGTCCTTTTAGAGTGGCTTAAAAACTCTAAGATTTCCTGATGGGTATGTTTCAAATTTAGCCAGGAACATCGACATGGCTAAACATCAGATATTCGGGATGAAGAGTCATGATTGTCATGTGTTCATACAACGATTAATTCTCATAGCATTTCGGGAATTGCTGTCAGCTAAAGTGTGGGAAGCTCTAACAGAAGTTAGTCTATTCTTTTTAATTCTCATGGCTAAAGTGTGGGAAGCTCTAACAGAAGTTAGTCTATTCTTTAGAAGTCTTACTTCTCCAAAGATTTCTGCAGCTGATATGTGGACGTTGGATGAGAAAATTGCATTGGTGCTCTGTAAATTAGAGACTATATTTCCTCCAACATTCTTTAATGTCATGGAACATCTCCCTGTTCATCTAGCTTAGGAGGCAAGGATTGCTGGTCCGATACAATATAGGTGGATGTATCCATTTGAGAGGTAAATTTTAAAACTAATTATTATTTAAGTTACAAGTCAGCAAGTCTTAACTATTACTATTTAAAGCTTAATGTCAAAAATTACAGGTACCTTCGACATTTAAAGCTTAATCTCAAAAACAAAGCGCATGTTGAGGCTTCGATCTGTAATGCATTTCTTACAGAAGAAGCATCATACTTTGTCTCGCATTACTTTGGGCAAGACGTTCGATGCAGAGTTAGAGACCTTCCTAGAAATGATGACGGAGGCTTTAATAACGTCAGATCGGGTGTTTTGTCCATATTCACACATCCAATCAAATTCCATGGGAGGGGTAAGGTTCTTATAATGGATGAAGCAGATCTCAACATTGCTCAGACATATGTTTTGCAAAATTGTCCTAAGGTTAATCACTTTTATGATCAATTTGTGCACTTAATCAAAAAGTACGAAACAAATTTAAACCCAGAGCAGATTGATCATGTGGTGCAAAACCAATTTTACACGTTGGTTTCAATAGATTGTAAGTACACGTTTAACGTCGTAATTTTGAATGTTAATAGTATTACAGACTAAGTTTAAATTATTGATAATGTGCAGTCTAGAGACGGATTTCTTGATGGTGTGGAGAATGCTGGAATTTTAAAGGACGTCGCCGAGGGACCATTGCAGAAGGCACGTCGCTATGATGTTTGTTACATGAATGGTTATGGATTTCACACTATGTCCCATTCTGCTAAAACGAAATCTACTGAAAACAGCGGGGTGTGCGTTAAATCTGATGATAACAGTCCAGATGAATCAGACTTTTATTGAAGGTTAGAGGACATTATTGAGCTTGAGTATCGGGCACTTCCAATTAAAAGGGTCACATTGTTCAAATGTCAATGGTATGATCTCATCGGTCAAGAAGTAGAAGGAACCGCCGCTGTTGGGGGGGGGGGCGGGAAGAAGAGGGTACGGCTGAAGTCACCCATACCAACAGATATGTGTCTGCGTGCAGGACGTTGCGCATTTTGGTATAAGTTTTAATTTCTTTAAGTTTATTTATTTACTTTTTATATATATACATAGATTCAATAACCATTCATGAAATTAATTTCAAGAGCAAGAGCAACAAAGGATGCCTTCTTCTTATGAGTTGTTTCTTCACACTCATAAAGTGCGAACCAAAGATGGTTTACAGTGGGTCAACGAGAAGTTCGAGGCTATAAGTGTAAGAATAACTTATTATCTACCTTTTTTTTGGTTGGCATTTTTTATTAACATAAAAAATTAAATTAGCTTTTGGTAGGTTAGCTGTTTTAGAACATTCTTTAGAAAAGCTGATATTGGATGTTGAGAAAATGCTAGATTTTTAGTTGTTTTCGAATTAGATACATAATATATCTATATTGGTTTATATGTTTATATTTTTGGGGTTACGTAAGTTTTGGTTTTTATTAATTTACAGAGGAAACTCTGTCGAATTTTTTACAAATTCATTGTTTAAATGTTTAGGATGAATACAAGCGCCTCATTGCACCTTTCCCCGTAGATGAGCCTGTCGAGCGTTTGAACAACGCCTATTATCAGGCCGTTAAAAACATTGAATCACAGGCGCCAAGAAAAAAGAAGCCCTCTAAGGCTGTCTACAGTGTTGGTGACGCGGCACAACATTATTATGCTAAATTTGTGACGCCGCAATCCCAACACCAAGCTGCTCCTCCTCCGGCCCAAATGGTTAATAAGAGGCTGGATCATCTTCAGGAAGTCTTGAATCAAATAGATAATTGCCTCAACAATGCCATTTATGGGGAGGAGCATATGGCCCTTGTGGAGGAGCAACGCAAAACAAAGAAAGAGGTGAACCATTTGCTATCCTTTGTGCGTACGCTGTTCCAGCAGAACCCGGCTTTCCAACAACCTCCTCCACCTCCACCATCCAGCTAGACCATTGTTTTTAAGTTTCTTTATTTTGAATTGTGTTCGGAACAATTTGGAATTGTATAATTTATTTGCCAGATACTTTTATGTTTTTTTAATTTGTATATAATTTTAGTTTCGTCCATATTCGAGCTTATTTTTATCGTTTTATCGTTTTGTTTGATCGATAATTTATTTTATCGATAAAATAATAATTTTGGTCAAATGTGGTCAATATCACTGACCACATTTGACCAGATTAATTATTTTAATAATAAAATTTTCCGACTATACTCCGACTAATAAATAGTGGGAATTTAGTCGGAAAAACTAGTCGCCTTTTCTTGGTTGAATACAGTCAAATTTCATGTTTGACTTTTCCGACCATTTGCCGACTAATATTTAATAGCAATGTAGTCGGAATCTACAGCCGCCTTAATCTGGAAAAATCAAGTTAATTTTGAGGTTTGACTTTTCCGACTAAATTCCTACTATTTATTAGTCATAAGTTAGTCGGAAATTTAAATTAATATTTTAATATCCAATTTTTTGAAAAAATGAAGAAAATCATTGATTTTCTTAAATTCCGACCAATGTCCGACTTATCACTTGTCGGAATATAGCGACGGACTTTTAGTAGGTGATTAGTCTTAAATTTCCGACAAAATTAATTCTTACCAACTTCTTTGGTCGTAATTCCGACTAACTTCCTACCACCAGCTTTTTAGTCGGAATTCCGACCAATATACCGACTAATTAGGATTTTCGATCATTCTGAGCCGACTAGACAGAAACAGTCGAAATTTATTCGGTATAGCGCTATACCGACTAAATTCCGACTATTTCGTTCGGTTGGAAATTTGCTGGTTTTTTTGTAGTGTTAAAAAATAGTCTACAAAGTCCATTCAAATTAATTGTAACTCTCTTACTGTCTCCCAGTATTGTGTACTTGTGTGTATACAGAATAAGAAAAGAGTCTTCGTTCAATTCTGGCGTCGTAGGCTGTGATCACAAGTTCACAACTCACAATCCACAGGGACTGAATCACTCCATAAAAATACTAACAATGTAAAAAGTCAAAAAAAAATTATAATTTTAAGTTAAAATTGAATTTTGTCTAAATGATTATAAACAATTTTTATCAAAATTAAGATTAATAAAGAAAAATAAGAATATTTTGTACGTTAATTATAAATATAATATATTACTAACTGAAATATGCTTTAGTCAATAATAGTTGAAGACTTTACCTTTAATTATTATGACTATAGTATAATTTTCATTGTTCATAAAAAGAATTTATTCTTTCACTATTTTTATTGTAGAATTTCTTTAATCTATCTCAATTGTTACTTAACAATAATGGATTTTATAATCTTCCATTGGTTTTTAATGAATAGTGATAAAATGTAAAATATAAGTGGTGCGAAATTGTATGAAATAAATCGACTCCACCTAATTATCTTGTCACATCAAGAAATTTTAAAAGTAATAATCTCATACACTACATGAAAACACTACTTCTATGGACTATAAAATGAAATTTTAATTCAGATACTAACAATTTATTATACAAGCATTATTTTAATTATTTATTCTCGTATTTTAGAAAAAATATGTAATCGTTGTGCATCGTATGATCGAGTACTAATGTATTATATAATTATACTTTGGCAACTGCCTGTTTATTTAATTTTTTATTGACTTTTAACTTTACACTTTTAACTTCTAATTGGTCAAACAATAAAAAAATTATTGACTTTTAGCTTATATAGTGTTTGAGAATAAGAATTTTATTTCAAATTATGGATTTCAATTATAAAATCATAAATGAAGGATTTGAGAATGACAAAGTTTGGGTAGTCATTCTCAAATTCTCAACTTTAACCACTTTAAAAAATAATTGTGGAATTTGATCCAAATCAAAATTTAACAAATAATAAATTTAAGTCAATTTAAAATTTACAAATAAATTATTGTTCATAAAAATGACATTAAGAAAAATTTGAATTAGCGATGAAGTTTATATTTTTACCTTCAAATCTTTCCACCTCTTAAATTTTATCTCAAATTTATAATCTAAGTTTTGGCACCTCTTATTTTACATCAATTTTGACTTAGTGATTAAGCTTATGCTCAATCTAAAATGCTTTGATTTTTATTTTTTTATTTTTTTATTTTTTTTGTTTTTGTATCAAATTAAAGTATAATTTTTAATTTCATTTACTATCTCATACTCCAGTTTTAATTAGAAAAAATTGGCATTTATGATCTAACCTTTCATCCATCCGCGTGAATAATTCCGTCTTTGAGCTATTTTTTAATTATCTAACATTTGTCATACATTTATCCATAACATACCATAATATTAATAATTTGAAATAATAGAATACATGTCTAGCAAATGAAGACAAAAATTAAATTATTCACAGCAAACTAAAAGCAAATATTAAATTATTAAAAAATAAGCTAAGAGTAAAATTATTCCCAACTGAAGTGTAAAAAGTTTACTTATTAATGTTAATTTTCCTTTTAAATATGAATGCCACATTTGGCTTTTCCTAATCACAGGGATTCTATTTGTTCGTTGATTTATCTAAGCATTTAACTTTTGTTGGTTGAGGGTTGACCATATTAGTTTAGAGTTTAACCTGAATTATTGTCGATTCCCCCAATGAAACAATGCGCTTAGGGCGCCATGTTACTTCCACTTAATCCAAGACTGCAGCACCTTGTTTGGATCTTGAATTATCTAAAATATACTTGGTGTCCCTTAATCCTAGATTGCATGAGTTGACTTAGATGCTTATACTTTTTGGTATTACTAAATATCGTCATTTTTTTCATTTTATCGTCATCTTATATATAATGAATTTCCAAAATTATCCCTGTATAATTTTCAAACTCAAAAACTGTAACATCTCTCTAAAACTCTCTAAAAACACTATGTTAACTTAAACAAGCTAAAAGTGTACATCGAATAACAATGGCGAACCAAAACGAGCATGATAACGATTCAGTAAGTAATTAATCGATTCAAAATTTTTTTTAAAAAAAAAAAATTCCAGAACCCCCAGTCGCAAACAAGACCTAGGGAAAGTCGCACAAAAAGTACGACTGGACCTAGGCTGAGTCGCACTTTTTGTGCGACTCAGCCTAGGTCCAGTCACACTTTTTGTGCGACCTCTCTTAGGTCAAGTCGCACTTTTTGTGCGACTGGGGGTTCTGAAATTTAAAAAAAAAAAAATTTTTGAAAAATTATTTCTTTTTATTTATTATAATTATTTTTTAAGTTATTATTATTTATTAAATATAATAGCAAATTATTTTATTTACTCATATATTTATATATATTTTTGTGTTTACTCAAATTATTTATTTATGTTATTTTAATTTATTTTATATTATATATGTATTTTATTTAGTAAAATTTTTTATTTCATATTTTTGTATTGATATTGTTAATATATTGAAATTTGAATTATTAAACTAATTGATATTGTTAATATATTAAATAGTTTAATCTTTTAATTATTATGAATAAATTTATATTTCCAAGACTTTGAAAACTTAGGGGATAATGTTGATTACTCTTATAGATTTGTTACCGATAGGGAATTTGATTATGTAGATGATTTACATGCTTGGGCTGATGAGATAGCACTAAGAATTGGTTTCCAACTTACTCGTGCTTCATATAAACAAAAGGAAGGACATTCTAGAGTGAGTTTGTACTTAAGATGTCACCGCTATGGTAATATAAGGGGTGATTTGCATAACTTAGACAATGCTACCCGACCTGGTTCCAAAAGTAGGGCTTGTGGGTGTAAATTTATGATTTTAGGAAGTAGTCGTAAACCAGGAGAAAAACCTTGGACGGTAAGAGTGTTTTCTGGTGAAAAAGGAAGACATAACCATCCGTTCTTGGTGTACAGAGATGGTCAAATAAGAGTAAATAGGATGACTGTCGATATTAGGCAGCACATACAAGATCTCAGTGCAACTAGCATGCAACCAGTGTTTATAAAGACTTCAATTAGAAGGAATTTTCCTGGTTTTTTTGCTAGTATGAATTAAATTTATAATGTAAGACAGTCAATAAGGAGAGAAGAGATGGATGGTAGGACTCCTCTTCAACACTGTCTTTATATGGCCACAGAGCATAATTATGTAGTTTGGACAGACTTGGATAGTGAGGGGCAATTGAGTAGATTACTGATTGCAAATCCTACATCTATGCAGATGATACGTTCATGACCCCATGTTGTGTTGATGGACACAACGTACAAAACTAATAAGGAAAAGTGGCCCCTTTGCGAAATAATTGGAATGACGCCAACCAATCACAACTTCTTGGTTGCGTTCCGTTTGATGCGAGATGAGGCGGTTGTGTCGTATTCTTAGGTGTTGGAGAGGTTGAGGGATATTTACGGCAGAGTTCAGACGCCTAACGTAATCGTAACGGATCGAGAAGAGGGTTTGTCTGCAGTTATTCGTGTTGTCTTTCCAGGTAAACAGGTTTTAATGATTAATTATTGTCGATCTATATTATATATATATATATATATATATATATATATATATATATATATATATATATATATATATATATATATATATATATACATATATATATATATATATATACATATATATACATATATATATATATATATATATATATATATATATATATATATATATATATATATATATATATATTTATATATATATATATACATATATATATATATATACATATATATATATATATACATATATATATATATATATACATATATATATACATATATATATATATATATACATATATATATATATATATACATATATATATATATATATACATATATCTCAATTAATTTTCAATTTCTGTTTAATGCAGATGTACGACATTTATTATGCGTATGGCATATTGGCAATGATGTGGAGAACATGGTCGACAAATTGTGCGGCGGCAAGAGAAATCAACAGGGGCAAATATTCAGGCAAACAAAATGGAACCCCTTGGTTAATAGTCTGACAATCCCTGAATTTGATAACAAGTGGGAAGGGATTGTGTCTACTTGGTTGACTAGGAACAGGAGGGTCGTGCGATATTTGGCTGGAACATGGATTCCTCACAAAGAGAAATTTGTGCGTGCGTGGACAAATGACTGTTTGCACTTGGGTAACCAGACTACCAGTAGAGTTGAAAGCCAACACTCTTCCTTCAAGTACTACCTGGGTAGCGGTAATAGCTCATTTGATACCCTCTTTAAAAGAGAACACGCACAGATAACGAATCACCAATCGAGGATAAGACAAGCTCTCCAGGAATCTATGAATTCGATTTCAAGGACGTCGCGAGTTAATTTTTTGAGACCTTTGCATAGTCATGTTTCCATATTTGCCTTGGATTTATTGATGATGGAGCACAACCGGATGTTAAACTTGGGGATTTATGTTTTTGACAAATGCGGTTGTGTACTTCAAAGAACCCACGGATTACCCTGCGCGTGTTACTGTTACTTGTCAATCAGGTCTCATGGTTCGTTGTACTTGGACGATATACATCCATTTTGGAAAACGTTAAAGTACTTAGAGGCATAAGAAGACGCCAACGAAGAAGTACGGCAGGCAAATGCTGATGATAAAGAGTACTTTCAATCGTTGGTGGATGAAGTTTTAAAAGTCGACCTCGCAGTTGTACGACTCATGTCTCAGGTACTTGAACATGAACTACACCCTGATGATACCGATATACCTGAGACACAAGCAAGTCCACCGAGGAAGGGAAGACCAACGACAAGCAGAACCCTCAGGAGAAACAAAAGTGCGTTCGAGTACAGTAGATCATCCTCAAGGGGTCGCGGATCCAGATCTTCATCACGCGAGAGATCTAGTGGTAGATCTAGCAACCGATCAAACCAATCGTTAGTTGGAATTAACTTCAGTTTCAACTTATCTGGTACCCGTATTTTATTTTCTATAATCATATATGTTTTAGATCAATTGAATGATATTAATATACTGTTATTTTTTCAGATGGTTTAGCAGGTCGTGATTTTTCACTTTTTCCTTGGCCAAATCACATTCCGTA
This sequence comes from Amaranthus tricolor, assembly GCF_026212465.1. Classification (NCBI taxonomy): domain Eukaryota; kingdom Viridiplantae; phylum Streptophyta; class Magnoliopsida; order Caryophyllales; family Amaranthaceae; genus Amaranthus; species Amaranthus tricolor. The sequence continues at coordinate 21,364,872 of NC_080051.1, read as the reverse complement.
TATTCTTTCGCCGTACCTGTTTGATTGGATTGATGTTATAGGTGATAGAAACTGTGGATTTAGAGCTATTGCCGTCACAGAGTTAGGGGGCGAGGAGGCATGGCCTCTTTTACGACGTGCAATGAGTTTGGAAATGGAAACGCATAGAGATCAATATGCACTTGTGTATCTATCAGCAGAGTTAGTGGAGAATCCTATATACAGAATTGGTGCCCATAGCAAAGGACCTGCCCCGTACAGTCACTGGATGGAAATGACAGCATTGTATTCTGCAACAACGTTTCTCAACATTGCCATTGCGTATTATGGCTCTGCCGATGGTAATCCAATGTATAATTGTTTAGTGCTTCCGGTAAGGAGAACAGGGGGAATGCATGGCGTTAATAAACTTGTACATATTCTTTGGGTGAACGGGAATCATTATGTTCAGCTTTTAATGAATGATGATCCATCTCCACTGCTGCCAGTCCAGCAAAATTGGAGTGCAGCAGCTAACAATTCATGCAGAGATTTAGAGAGACAGTATCGCAACAGGATATCACTTTGGAATAAACTGTGCGGCGTACAACGACCACAACATAATAACACCGCCGAAGATGTAGTTAATTTAGATACTCCATAGTACAATGTTGTATAGCCTGCTCATTGATTGTATTTATTGTACTGATTGCACTTAGTGTTTTCATTTTATTAATTGTATTCATTGTAGTAATTGTATTTATAGTATTCATTCCATAATTAAGTTCGTGAAAAAATATGTTAGTGAATCAAACGCAACGCGTAATAAGACAAATTCTTCATCAATACAAACATAAATGTCTAAGAAGGGTTGTGCCCTCTAAACTCTTGCCATTCGGCAAACAAATCTCTAAGTTCATCCAAATACAAATCAGCAGCTTGTCTTTCCCGGGGCGTCATATTAACAACAGCTGGCATCCTGAGCAATGGCGCGAGTCGAGTTGGAAATTCAGCTGCAAACTGTACAAACAAAACAATTGTATTACCAAAAACTTAGACAACAATTTCGATAATGACACATAAAAATGAAACAGATAAATAGAAATACTAATGTATTCAACTCTGTTATCCGGTGCACCAAACGCAGCAGTAGGTCCTTCACCGGGGATGAGAAAGGTGTGGGAAGACACTCTAAACCAGTCGATATACTCAGGGACAGACTCTGATGGAACAGATGCTCGACGCAGTGCCTGATCACCAACACGGGCACAATAGGGGAACCTACTCCACATCTCCGTGTGCATAGACGGAGAAGCGAATGTCACTGAATAGGAACCCTATGTTGGTCGCAGAGCTTGGGTAGGTCTCAACGGAGGGGGGGGGGGGGGGGGGGGGAATAGCCTGTACAAAACCAAGCTGTCTGACTGTCCTCTCAGACAAATACACCTCCACGATATCAAAGCAGGTGATACCCCCAATATAGGCGGTGCGTGGGTGCTCATTCAATAAAGCCCTAGGAGAAGTCATGTACGGAGTCCATTCCACCTGCTTACAAAGAAAATTAACATAAACAACATAATATAAAATTAAAATAATTAGTATAACGATGTATGAGGTCATGTACAAAACCTGTGTCTCTGTCATGGAGTTTAGTATACTCCTACAGTCTCTCAGTCTGCTCAACTCACGAATTGGCTTCTGCGGGGACCACATCTCCGCCCTAGTCTTGTTAGGCATATCAGCTTGACGAGGATGGGGGCGGAAGGATGGGCAGTACTCGCAAATCCATGTCTGCAACAGTGTCAGACAACCAGCAATAGTCTTGCACCCAGTCTTTGTCGCCATACCCAGTTGGCGATACATGTTAGCCAGCATCACTGCACCCCAAGCAATCTCATCCTGATCAGCGGTCACAGCAAGTATAGGGTGAGGCCGCATCCCGACTCTAGTCTTATCCACCACCAGCGTGGAACCTACTATAGCCATGTAATACGCAGTAGTCTGAGTCTCCAGAGACTGAGAACGGTGGCATAGTTGCAACATTTCACCAACGTTAATGCTCCCGCTGGTGAAGTACCCCTTACGCAGCTCCGAAATTGGCTCCCCGAACAAACCGGCCAGGCCAAGCTTCCAGTCACCATCAGCAGGTTCAGCGGGAAGTGAACCGTCAATGCCAACTCCTAAAATGCGTTGCACGTCGTGCAACATTATGGTCATCTCCCCTCATGGCATGTGGAAGGTGTTGGTATTAGGCTGCCACCTCTCTACAAAGGCCATAATAAGAGCACTATCAATGTGATGGTGCATTATATAAGGCAGGCGACCTAGAGGAGTGGCAGGTAACACCCCCTACAGCTCATCATACATGTCCTGCAGTTCCTAGGGCGACAATCCAAAATCGGAGGCGTGCGCTCCGATCCCTCAAATATAACCTTCGCTACGTGCCCACCGTAGCTGGGTATTAAACTGGAGTCAACAGGGCCCCCGGGCTGGGGTGATGTGATCAACCAGTCCATATCCGCGGACTGTGAGCGCCTCCTTCCCCGTGGAGCCACATCCTCAACCTGGCTGACTCTTGCGTGATCAGAAGTGCCAGTCGTGCCATGCCCTCTAATCTTAAATTGACCGGCATGCCCTCTGACGAGCGTCCAATCAACAGGATGCCCGACAGACTCATCCTGACCGACAGACTCTTCCCGACTGACAGACTCGTCGTAATCAGTATCATCATCACCTGAGCCGACCATATTACTACGCAGGCTAGTCTGGTGCTCAAAGCGACTACGCACATGGTCTAGGGTACTCGAACGTTGGGCCTGACTATGTCTGGCCGCTTGTTCCTGCCTGGCTCGCCTTGCAGAACCCATAACCCCCCTCTCATGGGGATCCCCTCTCAGTAAACTCGGCCTAGAACTATTGCCGCTCAATAACCCTTTAAAAAAGCTTTTTCCTTTTCCTTGATTTCCAGCCATTTACTACAATTTTCATATTTTAATAAACTATTAATAAAAAATTAAAAGCATAAAAAAATACATTAAGTTATATTCATTTTAATTACACTTACGAGTTAAAACTTACGAGTTAAAAAGGAAGTTAAAAATTAAAAAAAAATAAAAAATTACGATTCGCACTTTTTGTGCGACTCCACCTAGGTTCAGTCGCACTTTTTGTGCGACTCATAATTTTTTTTTAATTTTGAATTACATTAAAATAGAAATTACCTCGAGTTTTTGTTAACGACTCCTCCTAGGTTCAATCGCACTTTAGATCCGATTAATTTTATGTGTAGATTTTGTGTTTTTGGAAATGTTTTTGAGTGAGTTTGAAGTGTTTTATTCAAATTTTAAAATTTTTAAGTCCAAGGGCATTTTTGTCATTTTATTAAATTAATTTAAAATAGGGGTGGCGATAAAATGGAAAAGGTGGCGAAAAATAAGAATTGGGTACTTTTTTTAGTATTTTTTATTTAGTTAATGTTAGAGCAAGCGTCAAATCATCCACTTGTGAAGGGTCTTTAGGATGCCATGATGAGGGTGCAATGAAGAACAAAAGCGAGGCAGCTAGCTTCTGACTTGGGCGCTCGACTGGTCGAACTACAAAGCTGCTACAATCCAGTAGCTACTGTGAGGCTACTCGACAGGTCAAGCGAATGGGGCTGGGTCGAGCGGCTCTTCAAAGGGTAAAATGACGCGCATTTTGTTTTATTGCGGGATTTGTTTGCGCTTTAATCCATTGGTCCTAGGGCTTCTAATATGTGCTAGGCTATATAAGAGAGCCTTAGAACATCACTAGAAGTAAGGGGAGAGTAATGCTAATACACTAGAGAGAGTTAGGGTCTGAGAACCAAGAGAGCTTTCTTTTTCATTGTATTAGTTTATGGGTGATTACCATTGTTGAATGGAATCACTATCTTGAGAGCTTGTTCTCAAGTGTGTTTGGTTAGTCATTAATGTATTGTTGAATAGATTAATGAAAGTAATCCTCTTTTGAGGGGGAGGTATCATTAAATACCTCATAAACACATTGTTGTTGTTGTTTGTTGTGTCTCTTGTTTATGCTCTGTTTTTCTACTCATCTTCTACTCATAATTCTACCATTGTCGAGTCCGAGCCATTCTCTTTCAATTGGTATCAGAGCTTGGTGTGTTTTCCTTAGGGTATTGAATGAGGGAAGGCTTGGAGATAGGCAGAAGAGAGATGGTAGAAATTAAGAAGTGTTTAGATGGTTTGTTGAAACCATTAAGGTTTGATGAAACTTTTGAGAAGAGAAAAACAGTAGGTATTCAAGAGATGAAGAGTTTTTTGATGGAGTTCTCAAAAGAAAAGGAGAGCTCATTAACAATGGTGGTAGAGCAAAGGCTAATGATAGAGTCTTTTTTATTGAGAGTTGAAAAAACTAGAGGGAGCTACTAGGAGTAGTAGCATTATTGAGGAAGTACCATCCATGGGGGTTGGTATGAAGGTTGATGATACTCCATCTATGGGAGATGAAAAGGTAATTGAGAGAAATCCATCAAAGGAGAGGAAAATCAGAATCAAGAAGGCAAGGGTTGAGTATAAGGATAGAGTGTGCTTCCATTGCCATAGGAGAGGCCATATTCAATACGCTTGCAACAAGTTGTAAAAGGACCTTAGAAGCTTGAAGCTTTTGAGGGAGATGAAAAAACCAACAATGGAGGTTGGTAATGGAGAGAAGCTCAAAGGGAAGAAGAGGAAAGTTCCATTTGAGAAATTGAGAGAGGCAACAACCTTGGTGAAAGGGGTTGCAAAGAAGAAAAAGCTCCTAAACATTGATAAGGGTCTTGTGAAGAAGACCAAGAGTGATGTTGATGATAGTCATGTGCTATTGGCCAAGTGTGATGATGATGGTGATTGGGTGTTTGCCTCCGTACACCCATAATATATTGTAGAAATAAGAGCTTGTTTATAAGGGTAATGGCCTGTGAGCATGAGAAGAGAGCGACCTTGCCTAGTGGTGAGGAAGTTGTGATTGAGGCCATTGGTGAGGTGCATTTGAGAATGCACAATGGCATTATGAGGAAGTTTAGGGGTGTGAGATACATTCCTAAAATGATGAGGAATTTAATCTCATTGAGGAGATTAGAGAAGATTGGGTACACCATGAACACTTTAAGTGATGGAGTCTTGAAGGCGGCAAAAGGGTGCTTGGTGCACTTGAAGGGTGTGATGGGCAACAATCCCCATGTGTTGCTAAAGAGTGGAGACTTACACCATGTTGAGAGGAGTGCAAGACTCATGTCACCAAGGAGGGTGACATTTAATAATGGTAGCCACAATGATAGGTGGTGCAGAAAGAAGGTTGATGATGGGTTTGGTGTTGAAGGGTAGCCAAGACCCAAATCCTATGTTGATGTGTTGGTTGGGACACCAAGAGTGGTGTCACATGTTGATGGAGGGAGATTTGGGCTTGAGGGGGAGATTATTAGAGCAAGCACCAAATCGCTCACATGTGGAGGGTCTTCGAGATGCCATGATGAGGGTGCAACGAAGAACAAAAGCGAGGCAGTTGGCTTCTAACTTGGGCGCTCTACTGGTCGAGCCATGATGGCTCGGTTGAGCCACAAAGTTGCTACATTCCAGTAGCTACTGTGAGGCTACTCGAAAGGTCAAGCGAATAGGGTTGGGTCGAGCGGCTTTTCAAAGGGTAAAATGACGCGTATTCTATTTTGTTGCCGAATTTGTTTGGGCTTTAAGCCATTGGTCCTAGGGCTTCTAATATGTGCTAGGATATATAAGAGAGCCTTAGAACATCATTAGAAGTAAGGGGAGAGTGATGCTAATACACTAGAGAGAGTTAGGGTTTGAGAACCAAGAGAGCTTTCTTCTTCATTGTATTAGTTTATGGGTGATTACCATTGTTGAATGGAATTACTATCTTAAGAGCTTGTTCTCAAGTGTGCTTGGTTAGTCATTAATGTATTGTTGAATAGATTAATGAAAGTAATCATCTTTGGAGGGGGAGGTATCATTAGGTACCTCATAAACACATTGTTGTTGTTGTTTGTTGTGTCTCTTGTTTATGCTCTGTTTTCTACTCATCTTCTACTCATAATTCTACCATTGTCGGGTCTGAGCCATTCTCTTTCATTTAAGCTAGCTAATTTAAGCTTGTAAGCTATAGTGAAAACCTATGGAGTTTCACCCATGTGCAAATCCTTAGTTGTAATCAGAATGATTGAAGATGAATGATTGTAAAAAAGTTTGTAGAAGGTTTATTGAATGGTTTATGCTAGAAAATTATACAATTTTGTCAAAATTTCACTTTAAATAAATGAAAGTTGTGCAACAATGATGGCAATAAGAAAGCGGATCATAGAATCTATATAAGCATGATAAGTAGCTTACTTTACCTTATTACAACAAGGTCAGATATTATGTTTGCAGTTAGTTATCAAGATTTATGTTAAGTCATAGGTAACTTCAGTTTTATATTATGAATACTTGTGCAAGAATAATTTGTTTCACAAACTGTGATTGAATAATTAAGGTCTCTCGATAATATGAATAGCACCTTAGGGCTACACCTTTAAACTAGAAAATGGAAGACTTTCCTAATCATATTAGAACCGAGACATAATAATACAATCTACAATGAAAGCATAATATGTCGTAGTTTGTGAAGCTATAAATCGAGTAATATGGCTTAGGAAGATTATGTCAGATATAGGCAAAGCTCAAGGAAGAGCTACAGTTATCCATTGTGATACTAAATTTGGGATCTAACAATCCTATATTTCACTGCAAGACAAAGCATTTTAAAGTTAAATATCTATTTGTAACTCAAAATAACAATGGAATCAAGTTGATTAACATTGATGAAGAAGATCAGCCAACAGACATTTTAATTAACACTTTTTTTAATGGCAGATTCGAGATCATAACCCTATGTAACTACTATTATGTTGCTATGTTACGCATAATCTTAAAGTGCAACTAAGGGGAGATTGATGGAAAAGTACTAAAATTAACTTTATGTTGGTATGTTACGCATAAACCTAAAGTAAAAGATTATAAGTCAAAAATTATATAGCCGTGTCTAAAAAGAGTGTAATATGTTACATGTATGCCGTTGTGTTGTTGTTAGTCTCTATTTATCATGTGAAATGAATATAATACTTTTATTTATTTACAAAAAATTATTAAATAGACTAAATCACTAATTTAGAAGATTAGGTGCGTACGTATATCAAGCAAAACACGAAAGGACAATTAATTTAGGATATGATTATTTGTTTTCCTTAATCATGTGTGCGCATGGTTTGACTTAATTTTTAAAAACAATTATGAGACAAAGCGTGAGTGTGCAAAAATCATTACTCTGATTTATTTTTTAATTTAATTCCCGTCAACATTCACCATTGGCATTTTTCACAATATGATTATAAAATTATTACATAATGATCTAAGTACTTTTAAGTTTCCAAATATGGAAAACATAAAGTATATTTATTAAAGTTGAAACTTAAATGACACGTTATTATATATAATTGAGAGACTCTACTCAATCAATATTTGTAAAAGTGTAGTATGATGTGTAGCTATAAATAAAAAAGTTATCAAAATTTTGGAAAAAAAATTCTTCTTATTACTAAAATAATATTTCATTGTTTCTTTAAATATTGATCAGAATTAAAAACTTATTTTATGATTTGATTTAGTAGTTTAAAAATTTTTGTACATCATTAATGTCGAAATCAATAAAGTTAACGTGAAAAGAATTAGTAGTAAAATTTTCATTGCAAAACTACATAAGCAAAAATGCCACAAAAATATATCAAAAATTATTAATTTTTAAATAAAGTGTTGTTACATACCAATTATTGACTTTAAAATTCTGTGATTTTACATGAGTCCACGTTTCCCTCAATACCAATTATGTATATATATATATGGGAACTAAATAAGGTCGAAAACGAAAATAAACAAATAAATAATAGGAAAAATTATTGTGAATAATCTAATTTATTTTCAATTACCTGTTAATAATCTCACATTTTGAAAATTTTTTAATAATCCAACCTTTGCTTTCAGTTTGTTGCCAATAGACTCTTCAAAAAAATAATCTGTTATATCAGGTTACCTTTCATCTTCTCCTTCTTTATAATAATTCAAACTATTTCTCATTTCTGCCAATAATTCCACCTTTTGAATTTTTTTCTAATAATAATTCAACCTTGTTTTCATTTTGTTGCCAATGTACCCTTCAAAAAGCTAAATACTCAATTTCTCTTTGCCACTAGTTTATAAAAATGCAATATATCTCATCCATACATGTTAAGTTTCTTTTAATTTTTTTAACACATTTTCTCTTCAATTATTATCAAAAAATCCACATTTTTTAAAATACTCAATTTCTCTTTACCACCGATTAAAAAGGATATTTTACTTTGAAGGGATGTGAAAAACTTACGACTATTATTAATTTTTTATAATTATATTGATTATAAAATTTTAACCTGTAAATTTCAACTTGATAAAGATAATATATAACGGGTTGGCGGGTATCCCACTCAATGTATTTTATAGTCCATGACCCAACCCGGCTAAGGCGGGTCGTTTACCCGACCCGAATTATATTATTTTTGAAAACCCAGTTTAGGATGTGGGTTAGCGGGTCAGTGAGTCGGGTCAAGCGGGTCGGATTTTTTAACACTCCTAGTTGATGGGATATGTATGTAAAGACAATTACTATTTATGCAATGATCAACTTCATAAGCTTGGGAAATAATAACAATTTCATTTAGTTTCTTAAAAGATCCATTGGCAACAACCAAAAAGTAAAGGTTGAATTATTGAACAAAATTTTAAAGGTGGGATTATTGGCAGATAATGGAAAATAAATTGGATTATTATAAAGAAGAAAGAAGATGAGAGGTAACCTGATATAACAGGTCATTTCTTTGAAGGGTCTATTAGCAACAAACTGAAAACAAAGGTTGGATTATTAAAAAAATTTCAAAATATGAGATTATTGACAGATAATTAAAAATAAATTGAATTATTTACAGTAATTTTTCCCAGACATAATAATAAATAATAAATACCTCATGATGCATACTCAAAAAGAAATCTTCCCTTTAACTCGGACTAAATTGATTTCTTCGTAACAAGTATAATTATATTCAATTCTTGAGTGGATTTACAAGTCAAAGTAGGAGATGTTATATTCTTTCTTTAGTATATCTTTTATTAATTATTATTAATAATAATAAATACAAAGCATGATTTTCAATGGACGAAAAGGTAGGAAATGGGCTAACCGCTTTACTTTATAATATTTTCCACGTATATATTTAGGTGTTAGAAATGATTTTCTCTTCCTTTAATTACTCGAAAGAATTTTAAACCTATTTTAGTCTTCATTATGGACTAATGAATAGAAAAATGACGTAATCACTTGCCATATTGGATAGGAAACATCTTCAAATTTTGTCATTTACACCTACAGCAGTCTCATTGGGACGTAGCTAATTTGAAATTTAGGTAAAAAGAGTAGTTCAATTAAATTAATAAAAATATTCATTTTTATATGTTATATAATATTCAACACGTTATTTAAACCGTAAAAAATAACACAGTCATTTTAATTGTTCAATTAAAAGAGTCACCTTAGATGTAAAATGGACTTTTTTTATAGACTTAGCTCACCGCAAAATCCTCTAATATAAGAATTGCTATTGTTGAAGTTGATTATAAATTGAATTAATTGACTAGTAAAAGTCTGAGATGATTAAGAGTAATAGCGATAGGTTTTACTAGAATGATGTAAATTTGACAATATAACAAGTATACTTTACCTAATATCTTATTAATATAAGTATAATATATGGTCATGGTCATAGCCATCAGTTCAATGTCCCATACAAAGTAAGGGACCTGAAATAAGAGGTAGCGTCATAGCGAACATATCATACCCGTGCCCTTCCAGAGAAAGGAGAACTGCGCACAATAATTTATTCTATTAATATATTTTATTAATATAAGCATGGTTATTAAAATCGTGATTCTAATCTATAATTCTACGATTTTACGATCTAAAAATAAGCGAGGGATTCGAATTGTAGGTAAAATCATGAGTTGGTAGAATCTTACGATTCTATTAATATAAAATTTGTAGAGGTAGAATCATGACACTATTTTACGATTCTTCGATTTAATGATTCGATTCTACACATTTGTTTTTATTTTTTTTAATTTTTCTTACAATTTAACGATCCATCATCATAATTTTACAAAAAGAAATTTCTTAAACTAGGTATGAAGATTTAAACTAATTATTAGATATTTTTCTATTCTATTCTATTCTTAAAAATAAAGAAACTTAATTAATAAACTTAAACTTTTCAGGTGAATAATTATGACTAGATAACAAATTTAAGTTTATTGTAGAATCTTACGATTCTACGATTCGATTCTACCGATTTGATTCTACGGGTTTGAATGATTTTAAGTAAAATCCCGATTTCAACAACTTTAAATATACGGTAGTAACATATTTATTAAGTTTTTCTTGAAAATAATTTATTTATAATATTCAGATAAATTATAAATTATTTTGTAGAATGGATATGTTATATGATAGAAGTTGGATGTATAAACAACCATAATAGCTATGAGTTTTGACAAAAAGTAAGTCGTAGCAATTTTTTATCTTCATACCACAAATACCATCAAGGTTTCAAGCTTTTCTACAATATAACAAAAGCCGTTAAATTTTGACATATTTTGTTAATATTCCGTTATTTTATAAGTAATAACAAAAACAAAACGATAAGTAATTTGCTGAATAACCTCCCTTTCCCTTTCCAATCCTCATCCCCCACCAATGCCACAAGGACCACCACCACCACCACCGCCGCCACAATCACCCTCACTCGTGCCCACCACTGCCACAGCCAGACCATCATCACCATTTCTTTTACTTTAGTTTATTTTCTTAGACGTTAAAATTTCAAAAAAAAAATGTATATATAAAAGTTTTAAAATTTTGTACTATAGTTTTACTTAAATTTTATAGAGTACTAGTTTAGAACTCTGTGCAATGCACGGAATTAAGTATATAGACATACATAAATAGAATTTTTCACAGAATAATGTAAGAAAAAAAATTATTTTGTTTAAGAAAAGTATATAAGTATTAATTAAAATTCTCATATTTTTTAAGGCAAATCTGGATAATCTTCCAACAACGTCATCATAATGATTCTTTGTCATTCTTAAAATAATTTTTGATTGTCATGTATCTTTTGTTTTTTGATGAAATATTTTAAAAATTAAAATTTTAATGAATAAACTTTATTAATTAGCAAATACTTCAACATAAAAAAACAAATATATATTATAAGAAACTTTAATTGAAAATCTTTTATAACTTTTAAATTCAAGAATATAATATTATAAGAAATGGTCATTATATATTATTTTCAAATTATTTTATTAGTATTTATGATGATTTTTAATCCGCCTAGGATTATACAAGACAAGAAGTACAACCCCACGTACACTAGCGCTTCCACGAGCTAATAATATATACGGAATCAATAAAATATACTAATGAAGAAACGACTAAGGACACTTGTCGCACTCTCATTAAAAATTTTTCCGCCTCTTTTTTATCATTGACATGAAAATTTTTGATAATTAACTTCATATTTAAGGAAACAATTAATACATTAAAAAATGTAATATTTGTTGATTGAATATAAATATATGTGATCTATTATTAATACACTATATTTTCTTATATAAAGTATAAACCAATAATTTTTTTTATCCCAAATCATAAAGAAAATTAAAACTTGATTCACTAAACCATTATCAAAACTAAAGTGATCCAACCAAAAACCATAAAAAAAATGTTATATTCAGTTTATATATTTGATGATTCATTTAAATTTTTTTAATATTAATCATACATGATACAAATCTACAAATTAAATTAAAATATACTATATTGATGGTAAATCTATAATCTTTTAATAATGAAATATTTTAAATAAGAATGATTTTATTGATTGATGGTATTTTTTTGTCTTCACATATATGTTCTAATCTAATTGTATAAGAAATTACTTCATTCACTTTGATAGTTATATTATTATATCAAATATAAAGATTTAATAAGTAAGTTTAATTCTACATGAATTTATATATATATATATATATATATATATATATATATATATATATATATATATATATATATATATATATATATATATATATTAAATAATATATATATATATATATATATATATATATATATATATATATATATATATATATATATATTGAGATGATTAATATTGATATATTCATATCAGTAAATATCTATAGTATCCGTGTTTTACGCGGGAATCTATCTAGTATACCACTACAAGTCAACAAACAATGGCTTACAAGCTATTAACCATCTTTTATTATTAGTAATAGTAAATTAAATAAACAAGCTAATTCAAGCCTTGAAAGAGTAGGCAATGGCCAATGAGTAATGAATGACCCTGCTAAGAAGACAAAACAGCTGATAATACAAGCCATCAAATGACGAATAACAACGATAAATCTACATCCATAGAACAGTGGCGCGAAATTATTTTTTTTTAAAAAAATATCTACTTTCTTTATTTTCAATTGTTCTTTTCATTTACTTTTTACGCAGATCTTAATGTAAATTTAAAAGTAAAATAATTTTAATTATGAGTTTTTTAAAATTCTTAAAAGTTGATATTTAAAAAAATATTTATTGAGACGAATCTATCAAAATTCACATGAATATCTTTTTTCATATAAATCGATAAGAAATCATAGTCAAATTTTGACACTAAAATTCATAAATTTTATTAGAGAAAAACATATGAAAACGAAGAAAATATATATATTAAGGAAAAAAAAATCCTTAGTAATGTTAATCAAATCTTATATGTTCATTTTACATCTCTCAAACGGTAGTATAATAAAACTTGCTCTCAACTTTAGTGATACATCTCGTTCACATCTTTTTTGATAAGTAAATAATTTTATTAATAAAAAGACATATGATCAATTAAAACATTTGCCGGCATGAATTAGTTGTGTTGTCTTCTTAGCAGGGTCATTATTAATAAAAAGACATGATCAATTAAAACTTCTCGTTCATATAATATCCCTGTGAATACTAGACAACTCGATGCTCTTTATTTTTGTCACCCATACACATTTACGCCCGTTTGTGATAGCAAACAACATATGCATCAATGAAAGCATTGAAATTAAGTTGCAACCAATTAAGTTTGAATAGAGTGAAAATTTTTGAAGCATAGTCGTACCACATTATTTTTTAAAAAATAAAAAAAAATTGAATGAAAAAAAAAAAGCAAAATTCTAAAATGGGAAATGAAGAAACAAGCCATGAATTCACACCACAAAAACAACCAAAAGTTTAAACAAAACGAGATCTTAAATCCAAAAGTGCAGATAATTTGATCCAATTTCAGAAATTCTGAAAAGGACTTAAAATAAAGTGAGTACTATGATTCATACTACCCGTGCATAAAAAGCCTATGCATATCACTCGGCAAATGTGGCAATGAGTCGATAACTATAGTCTATCCCATCCTTTTAACTTTACAAGGTTTCTATTTTAAGTAATAATATTTCCACCACTTTTTCTTTATTTCTTATTAATATGTCAATTTGACGTTCAACAAGTCGGGTTAAAATTTAAATGGGTTGGGTCGGATCAAAATTTAAACGGGTCGAGACGGGTTAAAGTTCATTTAAATCCGACCCACTTTGACCTGTTTTTTAAAAGCTCATAAAATCAACAAGTCTTGTATGCGACTGTCTCACCGTGAAATGAGCCCATACAAGCAGCCGACTAATAAAAAACATTAATAAACAACTAAATTTAAATGTATAGGGTAGCAGTTTTTCTTTTAAGGTTTGGGTCTAACCCAATTGCGGTCTTAATTAAGAATTCGTGTATAACTATATAAAAAAAGTGGTAAAATATTTCTTGCAACCAATTCCTATAATTATACGACCTGACCCTTTTCATCAAGGCCCGTTAATGATACGACCCGTTAAAATGTGACCCGACCCTTGTTGGGTCGACATGTCCCATTAAACACCTCTAGTTTTAACCATACTCACAAAATTTAATGATTTCTATCAATTTCTTAATACTTGTGTCAATTATTGATGTTGGAATCTCTTAAAAACGGAAAGAGTGTCTATTATCTATACTTCATGTAAGAAGAAAAAAAAGGAGGTTCAGAAAACCAGGTTCATGTGACTGAAAAAGTGGGTGAATGAGTTGCTAAGAATATTTGTATGGTAAAACAGCAACCAGCAAAATGCCCTTCTAGAATCTGGATAGATCCTTAATCATAAGAGAAAGATTTGGATAAGTTTTGGTAGTTACCCAAAACAATTGGGAAGCTCTATTTCGCCCGTGCCGTTTTTCATTCCATGAAACAGAGCTGTAATTGTTTGATCGGGAAACATAAATGCTGAGTTGCAATATGCACCAAAAAGCTTTACAAATTGACCAAGTGGATTCCATAAAGCATGCTGGTTTCTCTTCTTCACACATCAAAATACGACTCACATAAAGTCGGTTTGGAAATTAAAGTGTCCCAAATAGAGACAATTTGAAGTACTTCTTCCCAAAATAAAGTCACAATATACCCAAATTTCAAAAATATTACCACCACCTATTTTTATTTTTGGTAGATTGTACAGTGTGTGGTTTGTGTTTAGATAGTTTGGGTTGTGGAATTACTCACATTTACTAAGTAGAACAAATTTAGACTTTAAAAATGTGGGGTAATAAGTCTTGGTGATATGTGTAATTCAGTAATACATGACTAATAGAAGTGTTTATTTGGGTCATCGGATTAATTTTGGATTAGGTGTTTCGGGTTTTGTGTCAATATTGTTTTTACATAATTCTAAAGTATTTTTAAAGTCAGATTAAATCGAATTCGGTTACAAGGTCGGGTAAATTTCGGATCATCAGGTCTGTTTTGAACACCTCTAATGACTAGACTTATGTAATGGTTTGGATAGGAGTTGAGTAGGGCTAAAAAAATGAGCCAAATAGGGTGGGTTCAATATAAAAATGATAAATCTCAAATAGGTCGGGCCCTCTTGGCCAGTTTTAGGCTGGTATGTTTATAATTTTGTTTTCGAGATTTCTATTGCATAAACATGTTAGATTGAGTAAAATGTCTTATAACTGAATTACTTGATTTGTCAAATATAATTAGATTATTAATAATTATAAGTCTAAAATAATGTATCATGATTCAAGCAAAACAATAATAGTAATAGTAATGATGCAAAAACACTCCAACCAAAGATTGGTCAAGGATGGAGGATTTGAAAACTAAAATATTACAGTAATGTAGTTTAGAGAACTAAAATAAGCTAAGAGAACTTAACTAAAATATCACTAAAACTAAGGAGAAGAGATAAAATAAGGGATATGATGGCCTCTATAATGGCTTAAAAATTAAGTAATAAAGTAGTATTAAAATCTCCTTAAAACTTTACATAAATTCCAAGCAAAAGTAGTGGACAAAATAAACTCAAAACCTCAAATTCGTCAAAGAATACGTATCAACATAAATTTAAGGAGGAAAAAAGGCAAATTAAAGGTAAGATGAGTTAAAATGAAATTAACGTCAATTGGAGAAAACATAAAATTGAGAAAAAAAGTGAGAGAATACGACAAATAATGCTTCAGAGCCTTTGTCAGAGTCGCTTGCCTAGTAGCAATTTGGCCCAAGCGGTCGGGCACCCAATTAGGCTAGTGTTGGCCCTGGTGCCTGAGCATACCAACAAAACATCATCATTATTATCATTGTACCCAACGTATCTTGTTTAAAGGAAATTATAATCTGGATCTGAAGAGAGAAGGAAAGCAATGATTCATACTCACAACTATGGGTGTTCAAAAATATCCTATTTGAAAACTCGAGTCGAATTATCCGATATTCGGTTTTGAAACCTGGATAATTTACCGGTTAACATAATCCGGACTGGTACCCGGTTTCAAAACCGGGTATTCGGGTCGGATGCAGATCACACTTTATGGAAATCCGAATACTCGATATTCGGTTTATAATTTTTTTTAAATATATTTTTGGAAACCCTAATGGCCTAATGTTAATGCTATTCATTTACTTTCAATTTGGGTATTATTTATAGCTTAAGTTTTTTTAATATACGACAATGAACTATCATTTTTGTAATAGCTTAAGTTAATATAAATTATGTTCATTTATACGTGGTGATTAAGAGAAAAAATATAAGCATGTTTAAGAAAATAAACAAAATTGGATATCCGTTTTTCGACCAGGTTTAAATTGGGTATTTGGATTCCGAATACCTGATTTAAACTGGGTCAGAACCGGGTCACATTTTTAGATATTCGAAAAACCAGGTGCCTGAATTTCTGAATCCGGATCGACCCGGTATTCGATTTTAAACACCCCTACTCACGACACATATTGTCTTAAATTTCTTAATTTGATCGGGCTATTTGGCCATGAGCTCTAGCAAAATGCCTTTGATCATCTCTTGACTTTCGGACTTCTCTCTTTTAGAGATGACTTTGGACCTTTAACTATGTGTTTCTCAAGTTTGTTGGCTCTGGTTTTGAAGCTTGGAAATGATATCATACGTGCTTTTGAGGTGGAAAATACCTACAAAAGGTTTAGACTCTTCCAATATTGTAATTGAGCAAAGGATCTTAGGTTATACACTCCTTATCCTCGTTGATAAAGAATATAGTCTGTCGTCTTTTATAGCTCCCTTTACTATGATTATAACTTTTATGATCGAAATATATTGAAAATAATGATGATGAGATTGCCAATAAGCTTGAGATTTTTTGATAAGTTGTACTTTATGGATTGTCTTTATTTATTAAATTTAATTATATTTCATGGTTTATTTCTCCTTACCAAGTTACGTTAGTCGAAGTATTTATCTATTTTGATTGAAGCTTGCGAAATCTTAATCTAATAAAAAACATTATTAGTGCAAATTTGCATATTGTGAAACGAATTTGTTTTTCGAAATAATAAAATATCAAAAACTTTATCGGGGTTTGTGAGTTTGAGTTTAAGAGTCGAAGCGAGTGCACATGCTATCCAAGCTAAGTTCGAGTTAGAATACAAGTCGAATTTTACTCGAAGTAAAGTCCAAATCCACTCAGGCATGACGCATTGCCAATCATGTTGTCGCTTGATTTACACGTCAAAACGGCCCCTCAACTTGGTAAAAATCTTGTATAAACTTGATCGATACTATTTTAATGTTTATCAACTTAATAATTAAAAGTATTTTACAATGATTGTAGTTAATTATACTTCTGAAGTAAAAATACTTGAGTATATAAGTCCATACTTTGATTTTCTCCTCGACTTGAAGATCGATGTACTCTTAAATCAAAAATTTCTAATCCATAATCGTTATTTATAATCACCAAAAATAAAAAAAATAATATTAAAATAAATAAAATCAAAAAAGATAAATTAAAACAACAAAACTTACATCCTATTACATCATACTAGATAAGAATGATTTATTAACCTGACAAATAGCGGTTATTTACCAAGATCTTCCCCTCTTAAATCCTAATGGACTCCAACAAGGCACAATGCAGTCTTTACGGCTTCGTTTCTCACCGCAAATCCAGAGTAATGAATTGATCTCTCTATTCTTAATTGGGGGAATTTCTTATTTCTCTTATTGGTGGGCTGTTCTTTGTAAATTCAGTGTATTGGAAATTAGTATTGAAAATGGTGGTATTTCTAAGTACAGTTCGTCCAATTCCCTATTCTTTAAGTAATTTAGCAAATCAAAATCTCAAATTCTCTCTTTCAAAGTTGCTGATTTCAGTTCCTACAAATGGGTTTGCCTCGCGGATTCTCAAACGATCCTTTCAGGCATCTCTACAATCTGGTATGTCTTTTTCAGCTCCTTCAAAAAAAAATAAAAATATTTTGTTCATCTGATGAAGTAATATTTCTGGCAAAACTAGTTGATTTAGATCTCATTAACAAAGAACACTTCTAAGATTCATATTTGTTATCTCAAGCATTATCCAATATGCAAGGTCCCATGTTGTTTGTTGGGATTCTTTATTCAGGTTCAAATGAGGGAGAATCGATGCAAGTTTTATAGATTTTGGTATAATTTATAGCCATCTTGTTTGCATATATGCAATTCATTAAATTTGCTTGAAATTAATAGTCATGTTCATATGTGTATAATTTGAACCAACAATGGGATAACTAATCTGAATGTTGGTAGCTATTGTTGTGTTCTTTCTACTCTGAAGTTGGTGATCATATAAAATATAGGTGGCACTTGATAAAAATGATTGATTATGAGTTCGTTTGGATAATATTTTAGGAGGGCTGGGGAGGGGCGGGAAGTGTAGGAGAGGAAGGGGGGTGATGGGAGGGAAAGAAAGGGAAGGGAGGGAAATGGTGGTGTCTTTTATTTCCAGTTTATAGAAGATGTAAAGACTCTTTTCCTTTTATTTCATTCCCTTCATTTTCCTTTTGGTATCCAAATGAAGAAACTTTCATCCCTCCATTTCCGTTCATTTCCTCCAACATAGCATAAGGGTAAGGGGGCAATGAGAGTAACGCTTTGTTTGGATAAAAATTAAAAAGAGAAAAGAAAGGAATGGAAGGAGAAGGAGAAGGGGAAGGGGAAGGGAGGGTAGGGAAGAGAAAGGAAGGGAAAAAAGAATTTTGTTGGTAGATTTGTGCAATAAGCCAATTATGCCTTACTCTTTGCTTACCCCTATTAGGGAATTTCATAACCTCTAGCTTTAGTTTGTGGAAACTTCTTTGAATATAGTATTGATACACCATGTTTCCGAAATTGAAACTCAGATGAAAGATTAGTTTGACGTTGCTTGCTGATACAAAATGCTAAAAGCTCGAAGGTGAGTTGCTGAGTCCTGATCTGACTTACTTTTTCAATGCCTGTAGAATCTACAAGCAACAGTCCTGTGACACCATTTGGAGAATCTGAAATCATATTTGTGGGGACAGGAACAAGTGAGGGTATTCCACGTGTAAGCTGCTTGACTGATCCTGTCAAGATTTGTTCGGTATGTATAGCATTTATCTCATACCCTGCTAGCAGATAACGGTTAATCTGCTTGTTATATATTTATACGTTAAAAATAAATATGACCTGCATATTATTTATTTCAGGTATGCAAGAAAGCTACTGAGCCAGGTAGTAAAAATAAGAGACTCAACACAAGCCTATTGATCCGTTCTAATGGACCTTCTGGGACGCACAATGTTCTTATAGATGCAGGAAAGTAAGTTTGCTTCTTTTTCACTTTGAGTGTTCATTACAGAGTCAAATCACAATGATTTTGAAGCTTTTAGAACTAAATGACACAAGTACTCGGGTGCTGGGAAGAGAAATATAGAGTAATTAACATGTGGTTTTCCATCGCCTTGACTACTGGATTATTTTCATGAATTTTGTTATACTTTAGCACTGAAATTGCTGTATTTTTGTGTAAAATGTGGAAGACAAAGCTTACATTGGAGAGTGGCTTGGGCCTAGGTGGCTCTTTATCTCTTTCATTTTCCCTCGTTTGTTGTTAATGACCCACCTTTTTCTAAAGAATGTAGCTAAGGAGCTGCATCGGATTCTTCTGATCCAGAAAACTATAAAAAATAGACAATTGGTGTTTGTAGCTTCTTGTAATGTATTCCATACACTATTGGATTTCTTTTTTACTTTTCCTATAACTACTTAGGTATTTGCCCTTGTGCTCTTAATCATGTTGATTGGTGTGCCGTGTGCCTACAAGTTTTCATTTGAATCGCGTTGTCTATAAGGGATAATTAGAGGTACATGACCAAAATTGACACAACACATAACACGACCAAAATCGATGCAGCATCAAAACAAAGTTACTATGAGAAAACAAGAGAACGAAATGACATTACACAATTTAAACCTTTACCCAACCCATTTATATTATTGTTCTGTTAAGTTATGTTATTCTTTTTCATTTTACATAATTTTTGAGGTGATTATGAGCAACACGAACTTGAAGCCAGACTAAACATGAACAAACGTGTTTTTCCAAATTGCCGTCTCTAGATGAAAGGATTCTTTTTTTGTTGTCTTTTTGGTTTATATACTTCATATTTCCACTCATCTCATGATTTTGTAGATTGTTTGTTATTTGATAGCCAAGTATTAATAACTTGGTTGCAATTTATATTCATTCATTTAAAGTACTTCCAAAAGTTTTTAAAAAGGTTCCCGTGTTGATGCAGTTATGTCCACTTAGAAATGTTATCCATGAACTAGAATGAAATATTTAGGATGTTATGTTACAAACTTATATTCCAATCACGTGTTTGAGATTATTTTTCTAGTAAGTCATGTGAGATATGTTTTGCATATGTCTAGTTCAGAGTGGAATGCCTATGCACATTCTTGGTGATGTAGAAACTAGTTTTTCTTTAATGGATCAATTTATGAGTCGTTTGTTTCGGTTTTCAAGTAATATTTTGAAAAGAGCTCTGATAGTCATTTTTTTGGATGCTAAATGAGTTTTTTTGCAACTGTTTCATTACCTCTTTGCTTCATATACTATTTCCTTGTACTTTTTAAAGACCCTTTTGAAATGATGCAGATTTTTCTACCACAGTGCTCTCCGTTGGTTCCCCACCTATGGGTAAGTAGTAGCTTCAATACCTATTGGTAAATAGTAGCTTCAATACCATTATCCCAGTACCATTAATTGATTTCTACTTGGGCGAGGTTGGGAAGGTCATGTAGAAAATCATAATGCGGAAATAAAGATTGATTTGGATTTTGAATACTTGGTTTGTATTGAACAATCATGAGAGGTACTACCTCTATTTATACAAGTAATAAAGACTAAAATAAGGAAACAAAATATTAACCTAAACCTAAATAATAAGAAAATAAAATAACCTTAATATTCTAAATATTAAAAAGATCTTAATTTCCTAAACATAATATTTTAAAATAATATCTTTATTTTATTCTACTTTCTATTTTCCTATAGGTCATATGTGCACACCTTACCCTTTTAATAATTTCTGATCAACACTTGGTAGGAAATAACAAGTGACAAATTAAAACCAAAGAACTATAAATCTTGGTTCTATCAAGAATTGACAAATTAAATTTAATACCTATTGATTTATTTTAATGCTATGCCATCCCTAAATATTTGTTATTCTTTGTTCTTATATTTTCAAGCAAGGGTCAAGGTTCAATTATATTTGCAAACAAAGGTGAACCTTAATTCTGTAATAATAAAGACGACATTGATAGTAGCAAAAAATTTATTATTATTTGGTTAAGGTTATATTGGACTATACTAATTTAGTAAATAGCTCATTAAATCATTTGTGCTTCTTATTTATGCGACTTTACAAATAATTTTTGCAGTAAAGTGCTATTGAATACAACCACTCTGTCATTATAAGGGTAAGGTTGTGTATATTCAACCCTCCAAACCTACCTTAGAGGGAGCCACTTGGCATTTGGTAAGGGCATGTTGTTTTTATATTGTTGTTAAAATGCCATCTCTTGGAAACAAAGTTCCATAGAAAAGAGGAGTAAGGATTCACACTTACCATGTTGTGTCCTTTTGCACTATCATACCACTCTTTGCTCCTTCTAGAAAGCTTACATCCATGTTGAATCGACATCCTCCTTGTCATTTCAACTTCAAATTTTAGCATTCTTTCTTGTAGGTTCCACCTTTCAATTATTCCTTATGGAATTTTATTCTATCACAAGCTTGGTTGTATAGCCATAAAGGGCTAGAAGTTTGTGTTGGGTGACTACATATTCTCCTATTATGACTTTTTGCTATCATTTCTCCTAATGAAGAACTAATCAGTTTGTGTAGCATGCACTTCTATAAGTGAACAAATGAGTTCCATGCTTTCTATACTACGTGTTAAGTACTAACAAATCATATGCTTATTTTAATAACACCCTTCCTCTACATTTTCTCATTCCATATTCGAAGCCTTCATGGACACCTCAAAGCCACATTACGTTCACCCAATTTGACCATCTAAATCATCGTTTAGCATGGAAAAGCTTGGTTAAAATGGTGTGCCTTCTCATGGAGATACAAATGATATTTGTGATAATGATGCACTGGCATGTGTTCTGACAGTGGGTGCTTTGTCTAAAGTAAGACTTATCTCCTTTATTTTGGGAGGAGGATTTTCGGTTCTTAAATTGCAACTTTTTGCGAATGAAATTTTCCTAATAATCATTGTTTCGACCAAAGGTGTTCTATGTTATTTTTTGCCTTTAGAACTTATTGGCTGATGTATGGCTTGATATATGCTTTCTTCATCAACCTTGACTATCTTTGATGATATCATTTTGCACTCAAGCAAATCACGAATGTACTTGTCTATGCCTTTCATGACTAGTTGCATTTCTGCCAGGATAAGAACAATTGATGCGGTAATTATTACTCATTCTCATGCTGATGCTATTGGAGGTCTCTGTCATGAACTTTTTATTTGATTTTTGCTTGATTTTTGGATACTCGTTACTTTCTGATCACCAACCCGGCACATCCGTTTTCTGTTTAGGTCTTGATGATCTTCGAGACTGGACAAATAACGTTCAGCCTTCCATTCCAATATACGTTGCAAAGCGTGATTTTGAGGTCTATAGCCACTTTGGCATTTTCACATTAGCATCTGTGCTATTATAAGATCGTTTATTTTTGTACTTTTAATGAATGTTCATGCATGAAAATATGTTGAAGAAGACTTACACAATATTCTCAGGTGATGAAGAAGACTCATTTTTATCTGGTTGACACAAGCGTAATTATAAAAGGTGCCGCTGTCTCCGAGTTGCAGTTCCATGTTATTCAAGAGGAGCCTTTCATTGTGCATGATCTGAAGGTCTGTGGAATATCATCTGCATAATTTCCTCTTATACTCTTCATATCATGGCTAAATAGCTTGTTTATTGTTTCAGATTACTCCGTTGCCAGTGTGGCATGGTCAAGGGTATCGTTCTCTCGGTTTTCGTTTTGGCAAAGTTTGTTACATAAGGTATCATCAGACGACTCTTTTTCGTCAGGAACGGTGTACAAGAATTTGTTTATAATTCTATGCGCGTTTGTTGTATGCAGTGACGTTAGTGATATCCCCGATGAAACTTATCCACTTTTGGAGGATTGTGAGCTTCTAATTATTGTAACTCCTCTTTTAATCCCAAAATTTTGGTTTGCTTGGTTGGTTTCTTTCTACTTTGTATGATTCACCATTATCTTGTTAATTGCTTTGTAAATTTACACTAGGATGCTTTGAGACCTGATCGTTCTTCTGCAACCCATTTCGGACTTCCTAGGGTGGGTTCGATTTTTCTGTTCCTTTTCTTCTTTCTCAAATACACATAGCCAGATGGTTTGAATTACATTGACCGCATTATTCTTGCAGGCATTGGATGAAGTGCGAAAGATTCAACCGAAGAGGACACTTTTCACTGGTATGTATATTTGGTGTAGATGTTTATCACATCGATGAGAATTCTTTCATTCATTTCTGTGTGATGTTTACTTCATTTGTTCGTTTTTAGTCTCAGTTTTCCTCTAAAATCTCTAGTTACGAAAGCCCAAATGTAACGAGTCACCAGCACTTGTCTTTCTTAAATTTTTGTAATGGCATTTATATGTAGGCATGATGCACCTGATGGATCACGAAGAAGTTAACGATTACCTGTTGAGTTTGAAGGATAAAGAAAACCTTGATGTGCAATTGAGCTATGATGGGCTTCGAGTGCCTGTAAATCTCTAGCCAATTTTCTCTAGCGGATAATTATACATTCAACAACAATGATTCCTCAAATTCAAACGCAAAGCCTCATGCGAATTGCGTCAAGGGTCCTGCAGAAGGTATTTTTTTGGTGATAACAACTTTCACTTTGTACAGTTCATTGAGTTGCTTATTGTACTGTGGATTGGGGAATTCGAATGTGTTTTCGGGGTGAGACATTTCTCATCGGTTCAAATTCAATTGTATTTGTGACAGCATACTCAGGGCTGCAAAAGACCTGGGTAAAACATGGAATGACCTCGAACGAGCTTTTGTAGTTGGTTGCTCGAGCATCATTCATGATACAAGCTCAATTTCAAGCTTGAATTGGGCTCAAATAATACTAATAATCATCTATAGTTTGTCACTGTGATAGAATGATTCTTAAAAAGAAAGCATCACTGTACTAAATAGGCTATTTTCTGTTTGATGACCATAGAAGGATTCTTGAAGTGGAGTCTCCAAGAGCTTCAAAAGCTCTTAGGGTTGAGGATAATGTGTCTCAAAAAATGTATTCAACATTTTCAAGTGTACCACATTGAAGTAGGCAAGTGAAGCCTATAAAAATTAAACTGAAGAATGTGATTATGTGGCTTATGTTCTTAAGGTTGCAAGTGAGGTAGAGAAGATTTATGATCTCAACTTATATAATAAAGCCATGATTTCACTAGGTGCAAACAAGTGGCCATCAACCATAAAGCAAGACATAGTCTTTTTTGATCTGAATAAGACTTGATTTTGGAGTGCATGTCTGTCATTAAGAAGGATGGATTCCTAAGGAAGACTCCATCTACAAATAAATGGTAGTTGCAAAATGTTATTCTCAAACTAAAGATATTATTTACCCAGAGGTGTTCTCTTGGATGTGAAACATCTGTTCTATATGGGAAAATGGAAGAATAAATATGCATAAAGAAATCATATTATTTTGAGATAGTAGGTAAAAAACATTAAGTATTGCCAGAAAAGTCTCTTTATGGCTTAAAGCAAAATCCAAGACAATGGTAAAAGGTTTAATTCCTTCAAGGTGTCACATGGTTTTGCAAGAAGGTTTTCGAGAGGCCTACATGAAGAGTACATGTGTCGAGTCCTTGATTTATCTCGTGTTTTATTTGGATGATATATGTATATGTTGGTTACATATAATGATATGCTTAAAGTGGTGGCTTTGAAGAAGCTTTTTTATCGAGTGAGTTTGATACGTAGGATCTTGGTGAGGATAAGAAAATACTCGGTATTAACAAATGTGTTTTGTATCTTACTTAGAGAACATTGAGAAGGTGCTACTAAGCTTCTCCATTGAAAGTGCGAAGATTGTTTTTATTCCCCTTAGTTCTCATTTTATGCCATCAAGAGATCTTTGTCCATTGATCGAACAAGAGGAAGTTTGTTGGAAGGACATCCTTACATAAATATTGTTGGTAGTGTAATGTATGACATGATGTATTCAAGGCGGACATTGCTCAAGCTATGAGCATGTTGAGTAGATAAATGACATTGGAATGCGGTGAAATGGTTGTTGAGGTATTTGAAAGCAACCTAAATTGCATGCCTCAAGTTTGGTAGAGACAAAAGTGGTTTAATTGAGTTTTGCAATTTAGATCATGGGGTGACTTGAGTGTTAAAAAATCGATATTCGGGTTTGTGTTCACATTGAGTGCTATCATGTTAATTTTGGAATCTTCACTATAAGATGTAATGGCATAACTACAATCAATGTTGAGTTCATCGCCATTAGCAAAGTGGTTGAAGGGTCAAATTGGAGAAATACGTCCTAGTTTGGGTTTGATGAATGTGCATTGTCATAGTTAAAGTGCGATCCATTTATAATCAAAACACATTAGAAGAACCAAACACATATTGACATCAAATATCACTTTATTCGAGATAAGATCAAGACGAAGCAGTTGAGTTTGATGAAGATTGTTATGGAGGACAATCCAATGGATATGATGATTAAGACTTTGCCTGTTGAAAAGTTCCAATTGTATGTGGACTTTGTTGGTCTTTCACCTTGTTTAATGTAAGGCCCTTGAAGGGCTTGTGGACATATGTATGTAATTTACACCTGTAGATGAGGAGGTGTTAGGTGCGGTTTATTTTATTATGTTTAGTGGTGATGTGGTATGAAGGTTATAAAAAACGTAGCTTGTGAGACTCAAGTAAAGGCGAAAGATTGTTGTATATGCCTAAAGTTGATGGTCAGTTCATGTGTGGACATAGCATCTAAGTGTTTGAGATTAATTGACTATGTATAATAGTTATTTTGGAAACCCAAAACGGTAAATTGAACAAAGGAGGAAAATTTAAAGCTTTTGGGCTGAGGAATAAGTTTTGCACAAATATTATAAGTTAGTTTAACTACTAAAGATTGAAATATAAATTTTAAATTGTATGAGTGATATTAAAATAGAGAAAAAAAATAGGTACAATAATTAATGAAAGACATTACGAAAAAAAAATATAGCATATTAAATGTGATGAAATTAAATAAAAAAATATAACAAATTTATGGACACTAAAAAGTATTTCCAAAACATGTTATCCATCAATAAAGAAATTCCGACCATATGATTAGCCCAAAAGGTATATGAAAAAAAAAAATGGAGTAGAACATGATACATAAATTAAACAAAATATTAAATATACACCAAGAATTGCCCAAGTATTTTATATGTCACTTTTTGTGCTTAAATTGGCCAACAATCGGTAGAAACATGAGAAATTACGAAGCCAAGGCACTTGTGTTGTAAACAAGAAGAGCACCACCAGCAAGGAGACCAGCCAAGGTAACAGCCCAGATTAGAAGACCAGTCGTACCACCAGCATACACATTACCGCTTGGTGACCACTCATCAGTGTTGAAAATCGGACTACATACAATTAAATACGTAAATAGTTAAAATGAATCATACGTAGACGTAATTCAATCACAGCTGATGGCTCAACGTTGATAAATTAAAGATTTGTTGCATACTTTATAAGTTATTGAATCTCTTTGTTTTTTATCGTTCTATGCTTTTTGGATGATATCTCTTTAGCTTATGAAGTGTGTGCATTTCGTATTTTTTGATCATATAATAAGTCCAACTCAACTTAACATGGTGTTAGAGCAGATGGTTCAATTAAAAATTACAATGGTAAATCCGAAAAGAACGTCGTTCCTATTATAAGCAAGGGATTGCATGTGAGGTGGAGTGTTCGGATGATTTATCCCACGTCAATGGATCGAGATGGTGTGCACAATTTATAAATTATTGGAGCTATTGCATTCCATTGTCATGATTTTGGAAGTTATCTTATTAGCTTATGAAATGTATATACCTCGTATTTTTCTATTATATACTGATATTGACAATAAATTTAGCTCAATGCAGCAATGATCAATAAATCCTAACCTGTAACCATCGACGTTGGCACCATATTTGTCGACATATTGGTATACACCTTTGCCCTGAATTTCATTATAGAAAAATCAATGCTTAAGAATAATGGCAAAAATTACTTTTATTTACTAGGAAACAAGATAATAAATGAAGAAATTTAGTTGGATAATTAAGGTTTGTTGTTCGTATGGTAAAAGATGAATTACTGACCTTTCCCTTCCTTCCAGATGAGTCAACGCCATCCCTCAATGCCATTCCTCCGTTGATTCCTATATTAAATAGCAATTAAACATCTTTAAGCCAGAATATTAATGTACAATTTCAATTAGTTTATTTAACTATATGCACCTTAAAGATACTTAAGTCGTAATGGTATATTAACACTTAATATTATAAAGTGTGGTGATTGAGCCTCGAATCGAGGTGCAATATTATACGATTGATGACTATTCATTCATGTTTAGACCTCAAGGAAGAGGAGTTGAAAAAGTAGTATGGTCGAACGAGCTATGGAACATTCGAATGAGAAAACAAGCGCATACAAGCAGACAACGATATAATAGAGAATTATTTCTTACTTGTAGGCGGGCGGAAATTGAACTTATGTTATAAAAATTGAAGGTAAAATTCTCATCCACAAGGTGAACACATGATTCTTACTTTTTGCTTTACTTTACTCCTTTTTATTTGGAAATAGTTTGCACGATTTTTCTTTTACTTTTATCCATAAATTGATTGTCTCTTTAATGATTTTAATCTCATTTTTTTTATCAACTACTTATTTTTCTTTTTTCTTATTTAAAAATAGTATTCAATTATTTTTTTACAACAAACATATAACACGATAAGCAAATTAATTTAGTTCATTTACAAAAATTAAATCATTTGTATGAGAAGTTAAGCTAGTAGACAAAGTTACACTTAAAGTCATTAAGAGCTTCTCCAATTAGAAACATTCCAAAACAATATTCTTATCATAATTAACAAGTAAAAAATAAAAAACTTGATTCCAAATCTAAATATTAAAAATACAGGTAGATTTATATATATTGGTTCATAAACATGCTTAATCATAAACATAAAAGGTAAGCATTAATTTACTACTACCTCCTATCCTTATTATCCTTCTAATGATTGTACCCTTGTGAATGCATTGACCGAATCAATTTTTATTAAAACGAATCAAATAAGATCTCACTTGATTAAGTTATAACTTACTTCATCCATTTCATATTACTTGCACCAAATTAATTTTTGCACAATTCATCATTCTATAATAATTTACATATTTTGACTATTATACGAGAAAAAAATAGTCATATGGGATCTTGTTTTATTCATCTCGTCGCATATTTTCATAATATCAATTTTTTATAATTTTAAGTTACTTATAATTCTAGATATAAATGCTCCAACAAACGCATTGAATTGCGCAAAAATATGTTTGATATAAGTATTTTAGAGCGGAGGAAATATATATTAAAGATAAAATAAAAATTAACATAATAACTAACGAATAATGTTCAATATCAAATGAGACAATTAGTAGTGATATGAGGTACTATGTGACACATAAACACAATAAACATAATCATCATCATGATACCAACTACCAAGTATATTCCGCTAAGAGAAAAAAAAAATTAATTTATGAACAAATGGAAGATTAAAGAAATACCATAAGGTTTGTCAGTCTTAATCTTCTTGCCACCACTAGCGCGAACAGTGAAGGAAGTGGAACACCTTGTAAGAGAAGGCAACCCTTTGACATTGTCAACCACATTGAATGAAGAAGGTTTCAAGCTCAAAGAAGACATCACAGAGGTAGCCATTACTACTCCTCAATTACTCTCCAACAAACAATAACACTCTTCTAAACCTCTCTTCACCACTATACCCTTATTGTTTGATCCATATAATAAGCATTTTTTTTTAAAAAAAAAATAGTGATTCTTGATTTTCCACGTGGCATCTCATATGTGGTCTTGTTTTAGATATGATGTTACCAATAATATTATCCTAAATATCCCCTCGTCTTTTCTTTTCTTCCTCACAAGTATATGTGTTGTTCATTGGCTCTCCACTATGAGGGCCACAAATAAACCCCCCAAAAAACACTTTTTTTAAAAAAAAAAACCAATGAACGAGGGAGTTTTGATATATGGGAGAGAAAAGCAAACCCTTATAAAGTCTTTAATAGTAATTAACTCATGATTTTTTTTGTGAAGATTATTAAAAAAAAGGTCGTATGCAGATTGAAATTTTTGGCTTATAATAACAGTCGGAAATTTACAGCTAAATTTCCTACTAATCTCAGTTAGTAGGAATTTCCGACCAAATTCTTTAGTTAAATGATGTTAGTTGGAAATTCTGATGACTAAATTTCCGGCAAAGAAAAAGCGGCGGAAAAAAAATTTTCAGGCATTAAAATATTATTTTACCGCTAATTGCAATTTAGTTGATTTTTAAATTTTTTGGAGAAAATTTTCCCGCCAATCATTTTTTGTCTATAAAATAAATCACTTTAATTTAAATATCACATATACATTTTACAAAAAATATCAATCTTTCACATTTTATTACAAGAAAAAAAAAACATAAAAAAATACAAATAACTCAGGTATGTTATTTTCATTTTGTTATTTTGTTAAAATTTATACATTGATTTTTGTCTCTAATGAATTATTTGACTATACTATGTTATTTATGTTTGATTGTATTAGTAATGTGTTATTAAACTTTTTAAATATGCTATGTATTAATCTATTTATTTTATTCATGTTAGATTATATTAGTTTTTGTAAAAGCAAAAATTTACCTACTGATTGTTTTTCCTACCAAGTACCGACTGTTTTTCAACCGAAAAAATGTCGACTGAAAACCACTCAGTATTTTATAGAAAAAAAACAGTCGTTAGATCATCATATATAATTTTTTAAAGACCAATACGTATGAATAATTAAATATTTCTGCAGATAAATTTAATTAATAATAGAAGTTTTTTTTTTTTTTTAAGGAACCTGAAAATTATTTCAAAATCAAGTTCAGTCAAGTTACAAAGACTTTGAGAAAAGAGTTGCAAAAACACAAAGTCACCCACATCGTCCGATCTCCATTTAGCAACAAGATGAGCAACAATATTAAACTTTCTACTAATGGAGAATATGATGGATCTATTAGATACTAATAAGCTGATGTGGCATTGTAATAAATGTAGTATATATATATATCTTTGTACTAATAAGGAAATTAATTGAAGTTTTTTCTCAGATTTTGATTCAAGAACTATGTTTCTCCTTCTTCTGTTCTTCTCTCTTTTTGTTCTTCTCTAAACTCCTTCATTATTTCAATATGGTATCAAGAGCTAGAAGGATTACTGATTGACATTGCCTTTCCTCTTCTTCTTCTCACAATGCAGATTGTTGTAAGTTGATTTTTTTTTTTTCTCTCCCGATCTGTTTTCTCATTACTGGCACATCGATTCTTCGATCTCTTGCGTCTGCCTCAACTGGGTTTTTCTTTCCTTTTCTGATTTCTGATTCAGCCTTTCTTTACCTTTTTCTATTCTTTTTCGATTCAAAGATCTTGATCTGTTTCTGATTTCTGTTTGCATCTCAAAAATAAAAAATGTCTTCTACTCCAATTAACCCTAATCAAGATCCTGGAAGTGTATATTTTATTCATCCATCAGATCAAACTTCCCTTCAATTAGTCTCTGTTAAGTTCAATGGCTCTAATTTTGCTGATTGGAAGAGATGCATGGTGATTGCCTTATCAGCCAAGAATAAATTGTCTTTCATCAATGGCAACGTTCCCAAACCATCTGATGACGATTCTTGTTATCAGCCTTGGATCAGATGCAATGACATGATCACTTCTTGGATTCTTTTCAATTTAGACACTCAAATTGCTAAAAGTGTAATGTATTTTGACACTGCTACAGCTACCTGGAATGACCTAGAAGAAAGATTTGGTCAAACTTTTGCAACTCAGATTTATTCCTTGGAGCAACAATTACATGATATTAGTCAAGGCAATTTTTCTGTAATGGAATTTTTCACTAAAATAAAAGTAGTTTGGGATGAACTTTCAGCTGTGAATCCTCTTCCTTACTGGACTTGTCAAAAATGTACTTGCAATCTGACCAAAAGAATTATCACACAACAACAAGATCAAAGACTCATGCAATTCATGATGAAGCTGAATGATCATTTCTCTGGAGTAAGAGGTAATATTCTCATGATGAGCCCTCTGCCTAATATTTCTCAAGCATACAGACTTTTCACTCAAGAAGAGATTCACAAAGAGTTATCTCATTCCAATACTGAGTCAATGGCTTTTCAAACTAACCGATCTCAAATTTCTGATTCTAGAAATTCCACCAATAGATGGAATTCTAGACAAAACAATGGTGGTAACAAATGGAATTCTGGTTCTAATTCCTTCTACAGTGGTGCTAACAATCCTAAAAACAGGTTCTCTAACCAAAACAAAAGGGCCTGCTTCTTCTTATTATTGTACTCACTGCAAAATTCCTGGACATAGCTATGAGAGATGTTTTGAGGTTCATGGATTTCCTCCATCCTTTAAAGGTTTCAAAGACAAAAAAATAGCAGCAACTGTAGAAGGTGAAATTGGTGAATCTTCTAAACCTGATTCCACCCAGGCCATTCCTACTTATGAGCAGTACAAGCAGTATGTTCAACAGATGCATAAGAGTACATCTAGCACAGACACTCATGCTCCTGATCCAGAAATGATACATTCTGCCAATCTTGCAGGTAAACTTTGTTCTCTTACTTGCCTAAAAACCCCTTAGGTAATTGACAGTGGTGCTATTGATCATGTTAGTCATGATCTGAGCAATTTCTCTAGCTATGAGCCTCTTAATGCTACTATCCTTGTTCCTAATGGCAAAAGAGTTGAAATTACACATATTGGGACGATTTTTCTCAACAATGGCATCACCTTATATGAAGTCTTATATGCTCCCCTCTTTCAATTCAATTTGATTTCTGTAAATAAACTGTGTAAAGACATGAATGCTACCATGTCATTTACTCATGATGACTGTTATCTTCAGGGGCACTTCTTGAAAGGGCCACCACTTCTTCTTGGTAGCTTAGTTGGAGGATTATATCATTTGAAGAATTCTTTCAAAGTTCAGACGACATCATCAAATGCATCATCCCCATCACCAATGGTCTTGAAGTATGCTAATACAAGTATTGCAGATAATGCTCAACTATGGCATATTAGATTGGGTCATTTGCCTTTTTCTCAACTAAAATACTTGCTTGATGTAAATAGTTCACATAATCAACAAATTTGTCAGATTTGTCCTCTTGCCAAACAAGCAAGATTATCTTTTCCAGTAAGCAGTATAAAAACAACAAAGCCCTTTGAACTTCTTCATATTGATTTGTGGGGACCATATAAGGTCAAGAATCATAATAATTGTAATCAGTTTGTTACTATAGTTGATGATTTCAGCAGATTTACTTGGGTTCATTTGATAAAATACAAATCTGAAGTTTCAATTGTTATACCACAGTTTGCTATGTTTGTTGCTACACAATTTGATGCTACTATTAAATGCATAAGAACTGATAATGCATTGGAGCTCTGTGCAGGTACTATGAAAGATTTTTATTTGAGTAAAGGCATTAGACATGAATCAAGCTGCCCTCATACTCCCCAGCAAAATGGGGTAGTTGAGCGAAAACATAGGCACATTCTTGACACTGCCAGAGCATTATTTTTCCAAGCCAAATTGCCACCACATTATTGGGGAGAAGCCCTTCTTTGTGCTACCTATTTACTGAACAGAATGCCATTAAGACCTCTACATCATTCCACTCCATATCAACTTTTATACAATACACCTCCATCTCTTGATCATCTCAAAGCCTTTGGATGCTTGTGCTATGTCTCAACATCTCCAGTTCAGAGAACAAAATTTGATGCAAAGGCCATAGCTCATGTCTTCCTAGGCTATCCAGTGGGCCAAAAAGGGTACAAAGTCTTGGACTTAACCACATACAAAATAAAAATCTCAAGAGATGTGGACTTTCATGAGTCCCATTTCCCCTTCCATAATAAAGTCTCCTCTATACCTTCAACAAATCTCTTTTATTTGCCATCCATTACTTCCTTCACAACCTTGGAATATCAGGATATACCTGATATTTTTACCTTTCCCTTTCATTCCACATCTTCAAAAGAAAATGATATCATAGACATTTCCTCTACTTCAGAAACATCCTATCTCCAAACCAATATATCCTCTAAACCTTCTTCACCTTCTCTCAATACACCCACAATTACCAGTTCACACCAACAAGTACATGAACAGCAAATTCCTCCCTTGAGGAGAACCTCCAGACTATCAAAACCTCCTGCCTATCTTGCAGATTACAAGTGCAACACTATCACTAAACATTGGTGTAATCTTGTCTCCTTTGCACAATTACATAATCAGCACCATGCATATCTTACTACCTCAAGCATCATCTCTGAACCTACCACTTATTCCCAAGCTGCTACAGACCCTCTATGGAATGAAGCAATGAACAAAGAACTTTCTGCTCTACAGGAAAACCAAACTTGGGAAGTTGTCAGCCTTCCAGCAAACAAAAAACCCATAGGCTGTAAGTGGGTTTATAAAGTGAAGTACAAAGCTAATGGAACCATAGAAAGGTATAAAGCTCGATTAGTAGCCAAGGGATATACTCAGAAATATGGCATCGATTTTAAAGAAACCTTTTCTCCTGTGGTTAAAATGCCAACAATAAGGGCAGTCTTGGCCCTAGCTGCATCTCATCAGTGGCCCATATACCAACTTGATGTAAATAACGCCTTTTTACATGGAGATTTGCATGAAGAAGTTTATATGAACATGCCACCAGGGATTCCAAACCCACATCACAAAGTTTGCAAACTTAAAAAATCTTTATATGGGCTTAAGCAAGCTTCAAGGCAATGGTATGCAAAATTATTGGCTGAGCTGCTTCTTCAAGGTTTTCAGCAATCTAAGGCTGACCATTCTCTCTTTATAAAAAAATCAGGTATTAATATCATTATTGCCACTGTATATGTTGATGATATTCTTCTCACAGGAACAGATGCTCTTGGTATAAATGACCTCAAAAAGCATCTGGATACTATATTTAGCATCAAAGACCTAGGTAAACTATCATATTTCCTAGGCATGGAGGTAACTTACACTAATCAAGGCATCATTCTTTCTCAAAAAAAGTTCACAAAAGAACTCCTTCAAAATTGTGGTTTTGATCTACATACAGTTGCAGCTACTCCCTTTCCCATCAACCTCAAACTCCATTCTGAAGAAGGACCTTTATGTACTGATGCTGAACATTACAGATCTATCATTGGTAAATTAAATTTTTTGACAAATACAAGACCAGACCTTTCCTATGCTGTTCAAATTCTGAGTCAATTCATGCCGGCACCACGTCAACCCCATTTACAGGCTCTGCACCATGTCCTAAGATACATACATGGGACAGTTGGGCAAGGAATTTTGTTAAATGGTCACAATGAACTCAAGTTACAAGCTTTCTCTGATGCAGATTGGGCTTCCTGTCCTTACTCCAGAAAATCCATCACTGGCTACTTAGTCCTACTAGGAGGTTCCCCTATCTCATGGAAAAGTAAAAAACAATCAACAGTCTCAAGAAGTTCTTCTGAATCAGAGTATAGGGCCATGGCATCAGCAGCTAGTGAAATCATTTGGGTACTCAGGCTACTCAGTGAGCTAGGAGTGCATCATCTTCAACCAGTTACTCTACATTGTGATAGTCAATCCGCCATTCACATTGCAAAAAACCCTGTTTTCCATGAAAGAACTAAGCATATAGAAGTGGATTGTCACTTCACTAGGGATAAAGTACTAGAAGGTCTCATCCAATTGACATGTTTACCTACAAAGTCCCAAGTTGCAGACTTATTCACCAAGGCTTTACCTTCTCCTTATTTCAAAGAATTATTGGCCAAACTAGGAATGATTTCAAACACCCATTCCTAGTTTGAGGGGGGATGTTGGTAATACAAAATATGATGGATCTATTAGATACTAATAAGCTGATGTGGCATTGTAATAAATGTAGTATATATATATCTTTGTACAAATAAGGAAATTAATTGAAGTTTTTTCTCAGATTTTGATTCAAAAACTATGTTTCTCCTTCTTCTGTTCTTCTCTCTTTTTGTTCTTCTCTAAACTCCTTCATTATTTCAATAGTTATCACCCTCAATGATGATGTGGGACTACCTATAACGCAGAGCCAATTCCACCCCATACATAACCACAGCTTCGATAAGTCCCAAGTTAATGATAAAAGTTAGATGTATAAGCAAAGTTTAAATAAATTTTATACTGTTAGATATTTGGATGGGTTTGAAAAAATTATACAATTGGTAAAGAAAAATATTTTGAAATCTAAGATGATATGTCACTGTAAAGAATGTGATAATCGTAGAGTAAAATCTCAAAAAGTTATTAGAGATTTATTGTAAAAAAAAAAAATCGTTGAAATTTCCCACGATTTTATTCAACTCATACCAAGGAATCTCATTTAAAAAAAAATAGACGTAGTTGATGAACATTGTGCTATTCACGCATGAATGAATTGACATTGCCAACGCATGGAATGCTGACGTAAGGTTCAAATTAGGTTCATTTTTGACTGTAGGTAAGATAGACATTTGCCTAGAACCGAAAGCTAGAAAGAGCTTAATATTTGAAATTTTGGTTAGTGATGTACACTTAAAAGATTTGCCATTTAAAATTAGTTCTTTTATCGATTAAAATGTATATAACATGCCTAAGCTACATTTATAATGATAATTGTAATATATTCGGTATGTCTCTGTTATTTTGCCAAACACTCTTTAAAGTTCAAAATCAACTTTTTATAGAGGGTTCAT
Source organism: Amaranthus tricolor (assembly GCF_026212465.1). Taxonomy (NCBI): domain Eukaryota; kingdom Viridiplantae; phylum Streptophyta; class Magnoliopsida; order Caryophyllales; family Amaranthaceae; genus Amaranthus; species Amaranthus tricolor. Next base: position 21,328,686 of record NC_080051.1, on the reverse strand, counting down.
TTTATTCAATTTGCCAAAGTCCATAAAATACCAGAAACGACATTGATTCGAATTGAGATGACCTATTATTGAACTTGAGTCTATCATTTGTGGTCTTGAAAAACAACAATTAACGAAACTGTTATCATGGGCCTTTAGTACGGTCTAGATACCAGTGGCCTTTCTTTGTTTATTGGATCTCAACCGGTCTTGGAGACGGTCTCATTATGAGACCGTTAATTTGGCCCAATTCGCACTTGTATCAACCTCACATGCTTTTTCTTGTGTTTTTAATTTTCTGAGCATTTTTCAATTTTAATCTTAAAGGTATCAATTTTGACCTTAAAGATATCAATTTCAACTTAAAGTAAACTTTAAACAGATCAATTAACATAAAAAAATTTTAATTTTGACCTATTTGTGATCAATTTTGACGTTAAACTGATCAACTTCTACCTAAATATGGTTTTGTTTCATAATTTGAGAACGAAGTTAATAATTTGGTATTATTTTATCATTCTATGAATGAATTTTAAACAACAAATGAATGGTCAATATTCAATAACACTATTAATAATAGTGTTAAAGCATTGTACAGTACAAGTACTTTTATTCAATGCAACATGATGGTTCTAATGGAACATAAAAGTACTTGTACTCTTTAATCATCGATCAATAGTAGTGATATTACTCTTTCCTCAACACGTTTATATATATTTGTAAATAATTCAAATTGAATATGTTCATAGTTAAATTATGACACATAAATTGACAATTCATGTTTTATGATCTAACTCAATTTTAAACGTATAAGCTTCAATTATCGTTTTCAAAATAAGTATTTCAAAGTCTATAAAGATATTGTATAGGTTTTAGTTTAAATTGAATATGTTAATAGTTAAATTATGACATATAATTTGACAATGATGTTTATAATTTAACTCAATTTTGAACTTCTAATCTTCAATTATTGTTTTAAAAATAAGTATTCAAATTGTATAGATATATTGTATAGCATTTAGTTCAAATTTAATATCTTAATAGTTTTAACACTATTATTGAAGTTTTATTGACCATTCATTTGTTGTTTGAAATTCATCCATAGAATGATAGAATAAAACCATTTTATATAACTTCGTTCTAAGATTGTGAAACAGAATCATATTTAGGTAGAAATTGATCAGTTTAACGTCAAAATTGATCACTTATAGGTTCAAATTGAAATTTTTAACTTTAATTGATATATTTAAGTATTATTTTACGTTGAAATTGATACCTTTAAGGTCAAAATTGATAAATGCTGAGAAAATGAAAAAAATAAGGGCAAACGTATGATGTTGTTACACGCGCGAATGAGACTGGCCTATTCTTGCTCTCAATTTGAGACGGTCTCGGCCAAGTTTTGAGTATTGGATCTTAATGATTTGGATCATAATCTTGGGCTTGTATATTCTTTATTCTTTGATGTTCTTCGTTTCTGTGATTTCTTATTTGAAAAAGTTGATTAAAATAAACTATTTTTAAAAATATTATTAAAATAATCTATGGAAAATTTAATTTTTTAAGTATGCGAGCCTAAGGTCAGGATTTGTTCGATGTTACTAAGAGCGAACAAGAGAAAATAAATTACCTTAAATAATTAATTATAAGTAATTTCATAAATAATTTTTATTACTAATAATTATTAACTTAATTTTCCATGTAAAAATACATAAAATGTCTTAATTTAATGACTGCTATTTTCTTTTTATAAATAAACTAAGTTTATTTGATTAATATGATATATGTGTGTAATTATACATATATATACTCAATTTGTTCTCTAATGTTCTTCTCGTTTAAGATATTACATTCCAACGAAAGAGAAATTTGATTAAGAATTTTTACATATATAGGAGATAAAATAGTTTTTTGTGAGCACTTATTAGGTTTGTCTTAATTTATACTTTTATCACACACACTTGTTGCACTCATTAATTAATTAATTCTTATTACAATTGTAAATATATCATTATATATTGTATCTAAATAAAAGTATATATTCATGATAAAAAGATTTTTATATACTATCATTAAGAATGTTTTACTTAATGAAAACAAATATTTTTTTGATATTTTTATTAAATATTTATTTGTTATACTCTCTTAATTGTTTGTAAACATTCACAAAGATGTTAGTAGTCTACAAAATGTCAGGTCTTTCTACATGAACAAGTAATTTCTCCATGACTTAGAATTTGTAATCTAATTTCAAATAATATAATTGTATAATTTTAATGTAGAAATTTTAAAGAAATAGTAAAACATTATTTGTTGAGTGTATTGGCCAAGATAATTTATGTCTGATAGAAAGAGGTTTGACAATATGATCAACATGCATAATCATTCAGTGTCAATGTCATTTCCCAGCTTTTTGCTTTTTTGCACCATTAAAATTGCATTATTGGACCGCACAATTTTTTTTCCATCACTTTGTTTTTTCATGATATTTAATGAAAAAATGGTATTAAATTGAATAAATAATATTGAATGGAAACATGATAATCTTTTCGTAAATAGAAAAGGCATGCATGGTACTTGTAAATAAAATCGAATCAATGTTACCTTTCTATCTATCCTATTCCTAAGGCCGTCTCTCTGTATTGTCCTATTGTTAGTTTCATTTATCTTTTTAGGTAATTGTATTTAGTATCTACGTACTAAACACATTAAATTGGATTTTTATTTTATTTATAAGAAAGTTACTCGTGATCAAATTAGGGTGTTTCACGTCCCTTCAAGATTTAATATTAATGATATTTTTACAAATGGACTACCACGAGTGTTGTTTGATAATTTTCGTTTCTATCGATCTATGTGTCCGTCCCTCCCACTTCCATTGAGGCCAGGGGTGTTTTAGTATATCTTACTAGTATATTTTTAAATTATTCTTTAAATTTAGGGTTTTTGTATTAAAGGTAGTTTTGTAATTATAGCTCTAGATTTTAATATACTCACTTGCGTTTGATGAAATAGTTTTAGAATTATGATTATAATTTCTATAATTATATGTGTGTTATTTTCTAACATTGTAAAAAGCAAATGAGAAATAAAATGAAAACCGAGTAAGTATGATTAGTGTTTGTAGAGACATTGATAGACACTTAAAAAAAATCATGCATTGAGATTGTGCGAGACATTGATAGACTTGATACTCACCAAATGTTTCCAAAATTAGCCAAACTGGATTACACAGACCACAACATTTGAAAATATTTTCTTCATCATGCAATCTTTCATTATTACGAGCATATTCAATATATTCCGCCTATAGAAAAATTATAAGTAAGGTCTGATGAGGAAAAAAAAACGACGATAATTTATATTCATAAACGAAAGTGCGATCAAAGAGAATATATAAAATACAACTATCGACTTTAACTTCTAATTGAGTTTAGTGTATTGACTATTTTTACTCTACCATTTTCCATTTAGGGGAGATTATATTTACAAATTACCAATTAAATTTATTTGAGATAAGTTAGCTAGACTCATACTTTCATATGTTTAAAATAAACACCATATATGACCCAACTCACCATTAAAACTTGAAGATGGATTGTAAATTCTCTTTAATTTTGAAATCTTGAAACCAAAATTGAAAATTAAAACTCAAGCAAATAGCTATACTACTAGCTAAGTCTTCTCTACCTATTGAAAATTTTAAGTAAAATAATTGTAAATCTCAACCTCATTTTAGTTAGTTTCTGAATTTTGCTATTTTTAACTATGATCCCTACATTTAAGTTACCTTTCATCTCATTTACGCATTTTTCAGCATAAAATATACCTTATCCCTTTTCTCGATTTTATAGGAGGTTATAAGTATATTCAACATATTCGAATGCACCTAAGAAATTAGGGGACATAATATATTGAATTACGTAATATGTGTTAAGGGTATTTAACGATACAAAAGTTATTAGAAAAATATCATAACTTTTACATAATTTTCAAAAAATTTGACAATTTTTTCCCCTTTTTGATTTGCACAAGAAATATATGAGTCTATGACACACAAAGGGGAGTACGTATTTTTTAAGGTATACGTCTAAGCTAGCTAGAAGAGGATTGACTAATTCCAAAGGCTGAAATGTGGGTCTATAATTGTAACCTCAATAATAGAAGTGTAAGTGGGACTGAGAAACACCCTAACTTATACGAAACGAAAAAATGGCACACTCGTGAAGACTCAGATGAGTAGTACCTGTCATTAGTCATTGGTGCTCTCAATTCCCATTCATGGGTTATTCTCATAGCCTTCTATTTCACCATTTTGTGAAGTATTACCCATCAATTGCTGCTTGAAATTGACCTTTCCTTGTTCTTTTCTAGTTTGTTACTATTCTACGTCCCACCTTTTTATTTCACTATTGGATTTCGATTAACTTATTTTCTTATATATGACGGTTTATATATTTATTTAGATACCCGTGTCTTACACAATATTATTAATTTTTATATTTTAAAATTTTCAAAAAGGCAAATTAACTTTCTTATAAGCATAACTTGTATTAAGTCGTAAAAGTAAAATATAAAAGTAAATTAATTTATATATATACGTTATGATCATGTGAAAAGCTAAGTAATATAATAATTTTAATGCCATTTATATTTGCAATAAAAATCCACCATATAATTAAAATTATAGCCATATAATTATGATTGTTAAAAACAAAATACCTTATTATATTATTTAAAAACACTAGTTGACTTTCATATAAAAACAATGGTTGACCATTTTTTTTATAAATTATAGCTTAGCTGATTACGGTCAATTCTTTGTTCAAGCTATAAGCATGTAATTTCTTCAGTCAATAGAAATAACATAAATTCCAATCATAGTTTTATTATCGAAACTAAGCATGTATTATAACATAATTCCAATCATACTAGACTTAGTCAACTCATTGTTGAACATTTAGAGTATATAGATCTAGATTTATATATACTACATACTTAGTATAGTAGTGGGATTAAATAAATATATTATAAGTCCAAATTAAATGCCTCAAAAAATTTGATGAATCATTACTTTGATTCATAAGTTTTGTTTGATGAATCATTACTTTGATTCATAAGTTTTGTTTGATAAATCATTACTTTAATTCATAAGTTTTGCTTGGTGAAACATAACTTTGGTTCGTAAGCTTTGCTTGGTGAAACATTACTTTGATTCGTAAGCTTTGCTTGGTGAAACACTTTTGTTTCAAAATGAGGTATTGTTTGATGCATAGCTCTATAAATAAAGGTTGCATGCCAAGAGACATTCCATCACAATTTCATATGATTTATGATTTCTCTCTTAAGAATACTCTTATTCTTGTTCTTCTTTTCATGAGATAATATTAAGAGAGTAATTAACTCTTAATATCATCGAAGTTCATAATTTACTACAACACTTGTATTTACTATTGCAATTTCCTTGTTCTAGGATTTTGTTGTGTAGATTGTATCTCATTGTGAATTTCATTTATCATCCCAAGCATCTTTGTGGGAGAAATATCACAATAGGAAAGTGCATGAACGCCTTCTACTCATATCAAGTTTTCGAGCGACTTCTCTAATTGTCGCAACCTTATCTTCATGGTGTCCATTTGGTGATTTACAAAGCAAGGAGTTCCATTGCCATCCATACAAGGGAAATACAAATCGGTTTGTTTATTTGTATTTGCATTATATTTCCAATACTCATTTCATCCATGTACAATTTGTCAAATATAATTGTTTATAAGACAATCACCTGAAAAACTCCTCTAATACTCAAATCTGTTCAACAATTCTTATCGAATAGAGAATTATGTAGTTGATGTAAAAAAGTTGTTCTATAGACGAAAATAGTGTGTTTGTAACCAATTCGTTATGTGAAGGTTCCCTCTTCCTTGGTTGAATAAAAGGGGCATTTATATTATTATTCAGAAGATGATAACTTTCGGAAGACATGGCTTATGTAGCAGTGCCTGGTTGGGTAAAACTTAGGGGGTTAGCAGTTAGATTAATGGAATAAGCATGGACTTAAAATCATGTTTGAAATTTTGGTTGATTTATCTTGACATATTGAGAGTTTTATCTTTGACATATTGACTGTTGACCTATAAACTTAACGTTGACATATGCAGTAAGTCAATAACAATAATAAAATAGAATTTAATAAAATCTGATTCACCATTTTAGAAAAAAAGTTCAGTACTGGTGTAATGTGATTTCTTGAATAGCATAACTATCTTTTTTTATTTAGTTATATAGGAATTGATATATAGTTTCAAAAAGTTCACTTCGTCAAGTCAAATATTATTTTAGACAATTGCATATTAATAGAGGAATTTGATTAGTTTTGATTGATCATATATGTAATGTAGCTGTAATGTTGCGGTAACTAATAACTCTCAAGTGAAATATATTTAAGAATACATTTTTAGCATATTTTGACTATTTTCAGTTCAATTAAACTATTTATTTTTTTATAATACATGACGTGCAGTATGTGTAAGTTTATTTGTCCATTAATTAATCTAATGTCTTTCAACATTGTATCTAAGAAGTAAAAAAAATCAATATAGATAATAGATAATTGTGTAGTTGTGGAAAATAGTAAAGTTAATCAAATTTGTAATATCATAATAATGATCATTATTATATTTTGGAGAGAAATATTTTCGTTCAAATATAATACATAATAGTTATAAACAAATATTTAGATCAGATAGTAAAATTTTATTGAACCACAAGTGCACAGTATACGTGTTGATACAGATCGAATACAAGGAAGGTACGACAAGAAACTTGCTAATCTCTATCAACTATATTACTTAAAGAGAAAATAATTGTTTGGTTTTGTTCTAACAAACTAAGAATGCAATGAAAATTTGGTTTAAAACTAAATGATAAAGAAATCTAAGGTGTTCGGAATCCTCTAAATTATTATATGATCAGACTTCTATTAGTGTTCATAAAATATCAGATTAATTATATGATCAAATATGATCTTGTTAATCTAAAACTCTCATTCTGTTGATTAACTATTAAATTTAGACCCTATTAATTCAATTCTCACACGCTAGTTCTATTGAACAAATTAATAAGAATTTAACCTAATTTTACCCTAAAGCAAAGTTAATTCCAATCTCGCACACTAGTTCTATTGATTAGTGCAACAGGGCATATTTAATTTACTGTTATTAGCACAATTTAATCACATCAATCCTAACTTTATAGACACTTTCAATGGTCAAATCATACTTAAATTATAGGTTTAAACCTTAACCTAAAAAAGGAGATCTACTCACTAATCATGATAAAGACAATAAATAAAAGACTTAGAGTGATACTAAACATAATAATGAATGATAATAATGAAATTTGCAAGAAAAGCAATAATAAAATTATGAAAAACACAATTAATAATCCAAGAAACAAAATATGAAGAACACTACTAATTTTATTAAAGGACACTTACTAAGAGAACAATAAAAGTTTGATAATGAAAGGTTAAAGCAATACAACAAATGTCAATTAATAACAAGAAATTAAATGACAAGAAATTAGGTACTTGAAAAAGCTTACATTTATTAAATGATAATAAATGAAATGCTTAAGGAAGAACAAAAGATGAACTAAAAGAAGAACAAGAGAAGGAATCTTAATAATCAATTTTTATTTTCTATTTATGCTCTTAAAAACTTAAACCTAAAAACTAATTATCTTGCCGGCGAACATCAACCATCAATTCGGCTTTATGTTTTGGAAAAATTTATTTTGTCAATGGTAATCACCCACTTGGTTGCTGCTTCTCTTCCACCATCGCCAAGTCGGCTTTAGGCTCTAGAAAATCCAATTTTTTCTTTTAATTACCGCCAAGTCGTCGAAGCTCAAAGTTGCACCTCAACCGACTTTGCTTTTGATGTTGAGAGTATCACTTCGGACATTTGATTTGTGGCTTCTTGCTTAACTTTCTCTTTATGGCTTGGTATTTTAAACTAACTCAAGTGTGTCATAATTAATTCATTAAACTAAAAACGGAACCTAGATCATCACTAAACAACTGAAAAGAAGCATATGAATAAACACAATAAGTGCAATATATTAAGATCCACATAAAAAAGTTTAGACAAAAAAATAACTAATAACAATGGTGATTAAATTTATAATACCTCCAAAACTTTAAAAAAATTCACATGCATTATGAATTAAAGATCTTATAAATATACTTGGGATCCCTTAATTTGGTATTAATTTATAATAAATTATTAATTAAATCTATTTCAAACTGATCACCTAAAGTAAGTTGATAGTGGACAAGAAAAGATGTACATTTTTTCTGACGATAAAATAAATTAGAAAGTTGATACCATTGAGATTCAATTTTATGGGAAATATGCTTTATATTGTCCCTTAAACTAGCTAGATTCATGTGTATTATGTGAATAATGAATTGAGCATATTCAAAACTTAAAGCTACAAACTTTTACATACCTTTACATGTAGAATCATTTCATCGATTTAGGCCCATTAATTGCTCTATTATTTTACATGTAAGTACTCATAAATCATATTTGTCTAGGGTAAAAATCTAGAGAAAAATATTTTAATTGCTTTTCATAAAAACATGGAGGAAAATTAAGGGGTGGTTGAGATTAGAATTCGTGACCTTTTTGTCACATATGCTCTGATACCAAGTCAAGAAATCAACTCAACCAAAAATTTAAGATGATAATTAAGGTTTCAGAATATGTTATATACTCTAACATGCTCGAACTAACACATCATGAGGTGCTAGGAAGAGCACAAGTAGTTAGAGGCCCTAATGCGTTTTAATGATATTGTGGACTATATAAAGGGCCTAAATCTAGTTTTAGATAGGATGTGTGGTGCCCAATACATAAAGTGAAATAGGGTTCGAGGCTCTTAATTGTCTTATTTTTATTAATATGAAATCACCATCGAAGGAGTGAACTTTAAGCTCAAGTTGAGTAGGTTCATTACTTGTGAGTGGTATTTTATTATTGTACAGTTGATCTTTAATGACATATAATCTTTTTAAATCTCAAAGCAAAAGATAAAAACAATCCTCTAAAAACTTAAGATGTAATGAATAATATAATACTCTTTTTGTTTTTTATCTTTGATATATGGACTTTATAAAAGTAGTACTAATAACACATATTACTTAGCAAATAATGTAAATTATATCTACATACTATTCAAGTTATTATAAACTTTATAACAAAATAAATTTTTTTAGAACAAAATTTGAAATCATAAGCAGTAATCTGCTTTATCCTTATTAATCGACAGTTTATGTTTATGTAATAAATTATGATTATTTTGGAAAGTATTTGTGATATCAACGCTTGGACTTTATTACTTGCCACGACAAATAATAGACCAATATCCAAACTTCAAGAATTGACAATAGTTGTTTATTTTCCCTAAACAAATTAATTTTTGATTGTTAGTCAACTTATGCTTGCTAATCTATTAATAAAATACAAAAACTTTATTATAGTTGACTTTTAAAATTTTCAAAGTCAAAAGTTAAAGTTTAGTGTTGACCTAAGTCCTAATAATTAGGTAATTATTTCAAAAACTAGTAAACAAAATGTTATAATTAAGTTGTTTTTCATTTGTAGCTATTAGTCTTGATCGAATAGGTATTTTGAGGTAAAGACAGATTGCTTTTTCTCATTGTAGTACGTGCACTAAAGTACTAATTATAATGCTTTTTATAAGAATGAGCAAAAACAAAATTTAAATTTAATTGTATTATTTATTTTTAAATCAAAAAGAAGTTGATCGACCCTAAAACATTATTAAATAAATAATATATCTACCAACTATGATTGGCATCCAAAAAAAATGTGAGCATTATTATACTAACAAAACTATGTCTAAATAACGCTCTCTCTGTCCCTTTAAATTTATATTAAAGGTAAACGCAAAGGACACTTTCAATATCCCGCACAAAGCGGGGTTCGGGTGGGGAGTTTTTTATTTTCCTGAAAGATGCGGACAAATCATACCCGTTCACCCAAGAAGGAAGTAAAGAGAGATGCGCGCAGTCAAGAAATACCCCAATTGATACCTGCGCCCAGTAGGGGTCGAACCCCAAACTTTCTACTCTACATGCAGATGTTCTATCCTATCTATTGAGTCACAAGCGCTTATTAAAAGAGTTAAATATGTGAGCGTTTTTTGAGTCTTATGATTTAAATACAAAGGAATATAGAGAACATTATTTAACATGATATCAAAATGAAAGGGTTTGGACCTCAGAATGATAAATAAGTAAGTAGTGAAAAGAAACACAACAATAGAGGAACCAAAAAGACCAAGAGAATATAAGTTTTATTGGTGCCTTCAGTTTTGGAGACCCCCTTAAATGGGATTACATTTTATTAATTACTTTCTCTACTGTATTATACTTGCTACTGATTAGTGATATTTTTCCACACAATATCTCACAATCGGATACAAGTATTTCAGAACAGAAGAAGTATTCAATAATATATTGATAAAATATCACTCACATGACAAAAAACTCACTCTCTAAGCTCAAAGTTTCTTTCTTACTCACTAATATAAAGAAGACTCTTAAAGGCTCACCAAACCCTATTTCTTATTTGTAATAGCCACCATTGACCACACAACCCTAATACCTCATTTGATCCTTATTTAGCCAAAAAATCAACATAGAAATATTTCCAAAAGGACAATACGTGACCCATAATACACAACTCACAAAAATTCACAAAACTCACAAAAATTCACAAAATATTGTGTTGGAGTGTTCAATATTACTCACATATGATTTGTTACACATCAAAAGAAGAAAAGAGAATATGTCATTTTCTAAACTTGAGTAACTCATACTACTTTCAACTAGGTTTAGTAGTGAGTCTCCTTTAGGTCTGTAAGTGCATGAGTTACATCTTCTCCTTGGATGAATTGCTCAAGCTTAGTTTTTAAATTCTATCATGATATTAGGTCTTTTATAATTGGACAATAAATCTTGAACATGTATCATAATTTTATTTCAAAATAATTAGTAAAAATAAAAAAGTTAAGGCTTTTTCAAAATAATTAGTAAAAAATAAAAAATTCCTCTAGTAGAATCGTTAATGGATAATAGTGACGATATAAATGTAGAGTGAATTTATAAACCAAATGAATTATAAAAATTTATCATTTTAAAATATTAAAAACAAGATTGAAAATATAAAAAAATTTCAAAAGTTCCTAATGTTAACTCAAAGGTAAAATAGAAGTCAAACAAGTCATCTACTCATCTTCGTTCAAAGCCACAGGAATTCGATGACTTAGCTACAATGCTTATGCTATTGATTTATAAATTTTATCTTAAATTAATTATTAAAATATTTTTAAATAAAAAAACTAGTAGTACTGACTATATTTTTTTTTTTTACTTATTGAAACTAATTCTTACTTATTTTACTTATTGAAACTAATTCTTATTTACTTTTTACTTATTGAAACTAATTCTTACTTAGTAAAATAAATTCTATCAAGTTGATAAAATTAATTTTATGGATTGTAAATTATTTTATTGATAAAAACAAATTTTCATAATAAACTTAATATTTACTTAATATTGATTTTTAAGATCAACTAAATGGAATCTATCTTACTTGCTAAAAAAAATATAAAAAAAAAAAAAAAAAAAAAAAACTCATCTCCTAAAGTTTATACTCATCATATTAACTTTACTCTAGCATTTTTAAATAAGACATTATTATTTATTATATAGAATAAAAAAGAAAGTAATGATAATGTTATTACTCTCCTCAACCTTTGTTGATCTCTAGTCAAGTTTTCTAGAAAACTGTAAACGTGTGAAGAAGTCAAAAAAGAAAAAGCCAAACCAAAGCAAATAGTTAAAATGACTAGATTTTCTACATTGATAATCCTATTTGCATAATAAGTTCTCTTCAATATGCAAACACATGATAAGCATCCATGCATGTTTTAATATTTTCATAATAATTACCTTTTATTTATTTATTTATCTTTCCTTTAAATTATGTTGCAATCTTTTTGTTTAGATCGATGTTTTACCATAATTATTACTCTTTTCATTCAATTATTGGTAGCTAGCTTTGAAAATAATAGTAACTCTTTATTGTTCTTTTAATAATACTATTGTTAATGAATTATTAATAAAGAGTAAACTAAATAGGATTACTATAATCAAATAAAGTAAGCTTTATTTTTAACAAATAAAACCTAATGCTATTCCATGTATCCTGTCAACAATTATTTCAACAAAAAATATTTGATTTAAATGGTATTTGATATGATTTAAGAAACTAATATGACAAAAGATTAATATTTAAATTTTATTTACTAGTCTTTTCAAATGAAATATTAGCGCCTAATAAAAGGAAGATTTTTATTTTTTTGAAATGAAATGGAATATTTTTGTTGCATACAAACTTTTAATTTAAAATATTCTATAATACAATATACATATTTCTAAAATTCTAATTACTAGTTTAAACTTTTTGTTAAGAATTTTAACGTATTCTTTTGCTATTTTTCAACTAACGTGTTGTTATATTCTTTGCTCAAATTAAATTATCAACACAATAATATATTTTAAATTTTTTAGCCAATATGGATGTACTCAAGATGCACACAAATCACAATCAAATTATTCAAATACTAGAACTAGTGATGGACACGGTCCGGGTTGGGCCGGTTCCGTTCCGGTTCCAGTTCCATGTAGAACCTAATTCGAACGTTTTCGGTTCCGGTTTCGATTCCGGGCAGTTCCAAACAGTTCCTTGTCGGTTCATGAGGCAGTTTCGGCGGTTCCAACTCCCGAGTCGGGTGGGTCGAACTATCGATTCCATTCTTATTTTTTCTTTAAATATAATATAAAAAAACTATAATATAATGCAGACGTACGTTTGATGATTACTTGATTATTAGCAAAATTCATTGCTTGTCATCGTTATTAAAATATTTACTAAAAAGAAGGAAAAAAATAAATTAATAAGAAACGATAAAGATGATTAATAAAAAAAGAGGGAGAAAATGGACTTGAACCTAGTACCCGAAGGAATACTAAGCTGCCTACGTATCCCGAAGTAATCAAAGCCCATGTAGGTCTTTATCATACCTTTTATTTGTAGTTGTTGAATGTTGGTTGATCGTTGTCCGATATTCATGATCCTATTCGTCTTCGTCATCATCATCTTGTTGGTTAGATGCTTCCGCTGACTCTCCTCCTGACGATGATGCAGATGTATCCATCATCATCCATGGATCATCATCGTCTTGATCATCATCATTCTTGAGTCCTTGTGTTCGGAGCTTCGCTTGATCCCAGTCTTTCTTGCAAACACATATTTGAATATTATGTGGAGCAAGACGAGATCTCTTTTCGTCTAGAACTCTTCTACCTGCACTAAAAGCAGACTCCGACGCAATCGTAGAAGCAGGAATTGCAAGGATATCCTTGGTCAATTTCAAGGATAATATGGGAAATTTTATGGATTTTTCTTTCCACCATTCTAAAATATTATAGCTACCTTGGTCAATTTCAAAGTGATGTTTAAGATAATTATCTAGTTCTAAATATGAAGTGGAGGGTGAGGAAAAAGATGGTCCTACAAAACTATCATCTTGGCTTATTATGTTAGCTATTACGGGATTATAATAAGTGGAACGTGCCGAGACGCTAGCACGCCTAAACGTATCACGACTTGGGTTATATACACTAGAATAGTAATCATAAAGTTCTAATAAAAGTTTTTTACAATTTCCAACATAATTATGTATATTACTAGGCGAGCGATCTAATGATTGGTAGTAAAATCAAATTACTTAGTAAGGATTTTCGTCTTAAAACATGGGTTTAAATTGTCGCAATTCCATAAATAAAAGGAAAATCAGTAAAATACGTCTTTCACTTGTCCATCATATCTGCAAGAATCGGCTTTAAAAATATATTAGTATCATTATGCGAATGTTTAAGAAAATGATAAAAAATAGTAATACATTCACTTATTACTAAGTGGGCGTTTGGTTCGTAAACATATGAAAAATCTTAGTTGCGTGGACATACGCTTCTAATATTTTCTATACGCCTATAGCTAGTTCCCATGTTTCATCACTTATACGGTTATCTGTTGTGTTATAACCAGACGATAAGCAATAACCTTTTTTAATAAATCATGGGTTGAGCCCTAACGTCTAGGAGTATCTAGTGACCAATACACTTTTTTTAGTTGATAATGGTCACATAATTGCTTATATGTTCTCTTTATCTGTCCAGCTCTAAGCCACTTCACTATGTCTCTAATGGAATCTAATAAATCACTTAGTTGTCTAATACCTTCTTGGCAAGATAAGTTAACTATATGAGCACAACAACATACGTGTAACAATCTACCACCAAGGATAAAACTAAAAAAGCAGGTTCGTTATACAAAAGTTCAATGCATTTAATGTTGGCAGTTGCATTATCGGTAAAACAACAAAATATCTTATCTAACAAGTTCCATTCTTTACTAGCCGAAGGTGTTGTTGATACCGATGGAGTTGAAGTGGCCTTTCTTTTGGAGCTAGAACCTCCCAATGATTTTGCCACTTTAGTAACTTTTTTATAGGCTTTTTTCGAAAAGGAGACATGATAATATTGAAATAATCATGGAATTAATAAATAAATAATTAATTAAAAGACTAATTATGTAATTAAGAGAATAATTGCGTAATTAAGTAATTAAGTAGAGAGAGTAAGTAGAGAGGGTCGGAGAAGAGATGAATTGTGAATGAAAATGATTGAAAGTGTGGAGCATTTATAAAAAAAATCCCCAACGGCTAGTTTTTGACCAGTTCCAAAGAACTGCTGGCCCGGGTGAACCGGTCCGGTTCGGTTCCAGGGCAGTTCCTTGAAACCGGTGGTCCGAGTGAGTCGGCCCGCGGTTCTTTGGTCTGGTTCAAGCGGTTTATTCCGGCGGCTTCACGGTTCTGCGATTCGGTTCCGGATAACCCGCTCCGTGACCATCACTAACTAGAACTATGTTAAATTGCTAGCTATATAGAAATAACATTCTTGCTTCACATGGTATCTATGAAAAATTAACCAAATTAGATTTCTTCTTTCAACTTATTAGTAATTAAAATTTGATAATTATTATTTAGGGGGTGTTGAAAAGAAAGGTTGTGGGGTTGTCCTATGGCAAGAGGTATGTTGGAACTTGGCAGCTAGGCTGGAAATGTTTCTTTTGGTCACCCAAGTTACATAAGATGAGATTTTGATGAATTTTAGCCTCTCTTTCAAGCAACATGCCAGAAAGCATTCTTGTCTCTTCTATACTTTTCAGTTTTTTCTCAAAATCTATATATTTTCTTTTTAATTTATTTATGTATAGTATCTCATTATTCATTTAATTTATAATTAAACATATACTTTTTCTATGTTAATACATTATACATCGTATATTTGATCTTTTACGCAATCCAATATGCTATTTTTAGTTATTTATATTTGAAGTTACATATAACTAAAAACTCTAAAAGCATGTATAGTATCTCATTATTCCACTTAATTATGTTAATTCTTACACATTAGCCACGATATATAAAAATAAGTTTAAAAGATAAATAATTTTAATAACCGTAATATAAAAATATTTCAGAACGAAGTATAGAAGTATTTCATCGATATATGGTAGATGTGTTGATCAACTTTATTTTAGTAGTAATTAAATTAGTATAAGATTCCCTACTAATGTACTTTCTTTTTTGAATAATGTTTCTTTAATGATACATAAATTGGAATTCAGAAATTGATTATAAAAATGAATGAAATAAAGATAGATTTAATAGCAAAATTGTCTTGTTCCTGAATATGATAATGCTGTGCATGGCTGCAAATATTCGCTAGCTGTACAAAGCATCCCCACCAACATACCCTAACATATTTAAGCAATCAACCTAAAAAATGATGAAAATTTTGATTCAAAAATATTTTGATGAGGGCTTTTGCTCATTACTCCCTAGCTTTAATTTCCTCATATTGTATTATTCGTATTGAATAATGGGAGCCATGTACTGCCTAAAGTTATGGAATGCAGATACAGGAAAGGTAAGGAATATTTTTATGTGGGGTACCCTTCACATGTAATCAACATGAGAGATTTTTATTCATTCTCTTAAAGATTCAATTCATTGCATCCTAACTTCTATTTAAGTCCGGTTAGAGTTAGAGTCAGAATCATCAATATAGTATTACAGATAAGTTAGAATTTCTAAAGGAGGAAAGTAGCAAATAAATTATATTCGTGCCCCTTTACTCTCCTATACAATTCAAATTGGTGTTCAAATCAAATTGCTAAATAAATGTAGTAGCTTGTCGTGACTAGGATTTAACTTTTTGATTGAAAAGAGCTTTCGATCGGAATCGAACAGAAAGATTACACGGTCCTAAAAATTTGCATTAAAAAAAGTTATACACTCATTTTTTTTATTGTTTAGTTATTTTCAATGTAAAAAACCATTAATATTTATTTACTACCTAAAATGTTTGCAATATATAATTTTCAAAATACCTATTTCACTACAATAAATTTAACTTTTTGCGATATTGGATTTAGTGGTATTAAAAAAATGCCACTGATTTATATTTTTAGTGTAATAATTATTGGTTTTAGTGATTTAGCGGCACATTATTTGGTTTTTAGTGGCATATGTAATTGTTACTATAATCTATAGTGGTATTTGTGAGAAATGTCACTAAATCTTATGTCGTAAAAAGCTTTATTGTGATTTTTTATTATGTTGCTAAAGGATCTAATAAATATCACTAATCCTTTATATACATTAGAAGTATAAGAAATTTGAAGTAGTGACATTTAAATTAAATGTCGTTAAATATATCCCACTAAAACCAAATTATAATGTAGTGTTTTTACTTATGATTTATTGTCTTTTTCTTTTGATATAATAAGACATAAACATACAAAGTGTTTAATAAAGATAATATATATATGTTAATTAGAATACCATACCGAGATAAAGCAAGTGTATGTGTAAATTTCGAACCATTCATATATAAATCAGATATATACATACGATGATACGAATCGTTTCATGCTAAAAACGTACGTAGTTTTTCGCTTGATGATCAAAATGAGGAACATGATGATCACGCCATTAATTATGCTCCTTCCATTTCTTTTTAAATCATTTACTTTGATATATGCATGAGTGAGTTAAGGAAATTACAATGCATAATACATTAAATTGGAAACTTAATACTCTTTTGTAGGCAAATTTTAAGCGTCCGTTACTAACCTTTACTAACCTGTATTACAATTATATTGTTCATTTTAGATGTATACTCCTAGCTTTGTGCACCAATAATTAATGATATTTATTAAATTATTTTTAGTTTGAGCTTAAATTAAATTCAACAAAAGGAGTTAATTTAAGTGAAAAAAATAAGGTTTATTGAGTAAAAAATAGTGCAAAGATGAAAACTTATTAGAAAATTAGTTAAGCTAAGTTTATTTCTATAGAAGTTAGGATAATTAGAAAATTAAAGTTCATTTAAATATTAATAAATAAAATTCATGACAAAAATTTTAGTTAATTATTATATATTATTTATTGAAAGGTGCTAAAACTGGAACTGAATTACTTGTAGTTTATTAGTACGTAGAGGACTTACCTTGTCGATCTTATAAAAAAAACAAAGAGTAAGGCCACCACTTAAAAAATAATAAACTTATTGAGTATAAAATTAGTTTGTAGTGCCCAATGAAATGTATTTTGACGTATTTACAACACCACACAATTGTACATTGTCTCCAAAATGTTTTATTAAGAGATATTATTTTGGACAATAAGATTCGCCCACTTAATTTATTTGGTTTGCACTTTTAAAAATTAATTGATTCATCACAAGGAAATAGGGATGCAAAAAGCAGAAAATGTCACTTAAAATATATACTTCCTTTTATGCCTCGCAATTCGCCATTTTAGTCTGTTTTTTTTTTTAATTTTGTCTTTTTATATTTTAGGATATAATTTTATTATTTTTACTATTTAGATTCTTTCTTTTATTTCTAAATAACCACACTAATTTAATTCATTATACATGACCTCTTTATCTATATATGTGTGATCGTGTCATTTGCAAATGAGAGAAAATGACTAAGACAAAGGAGTACATATTAGAAGGTGATTTTAATTCATTGTTTTTGCAATTTATTAAATCTATGAATTCTCTTATTTGCAATATTATTTTGACACCAATCTATAGATAGTTTTTTAAGTACAAAATATGGATGGGTACAAGTGTTAAAAGTAACCAATTTAATTAAAAATTTAAGTTGGTGGTTGACACCCCAGGATATGTTATATACTTTAATATGTCCCTTCACATTAGAACCCTTTGGATTAGAAGTGTGGATGCAACACAGGCTCTTCTCATACCCTAGGCTAAAAATTCCACCTTAAATGGGGGGTGGTTGAGATTAGAACCCGTAACTTCTTATCACATTGGCTTCTGATACCATGTCAAGAAACCAAATCAACTAAAAGCTTATGCTCATGGTTGAGACCCCATAATATGTTATACACTCTAAGTCTCTAACAATAGGGCTTAGTGTCCCTTATTCTTTTCACCACACAATAATACTCCCTTCTATTCTTCCTAATAGTCCCATTTTCTTTTAGGTTACTATTCACTAAAATCACTCTTAATTTGTATTTTATTCTTAATTTATAAGTTAAAACATAGTCAAGTGAGATCTTATTAGATTGTCTTAATGCAAAGATTATTAATACTAACTTTTCATAATTTTTTACTTAAGTACAATTAGAGATATTAAGAGTTAAATTGTTGCCTCAGCAATCATGAATTAAAAAGCTAAATAAATGAGACTATTAGGTTGAATATGAGGAAGTATATTGTGTTAGCATGAATACAATAGAGAACTTTGATCTATAAAAAAAATTCAAATCAATTAAAAGAGACTTAAAAAGCAAAATTTAGTTTTAATTATGAGGTGTTTGGCAATTGGCTATTGGTCGTTGGTTGTTAGCTTTTTAATTAGATTGTTTAACCAGCTGGAAATATTGGTTATTTTTGTTGGCTTTAAGCTATCTGAAAAACCCAGCTGTTTATAGAGATATTTGGTAAATTTAGGTACAAAAGCCAACTCAAGAGCTAAGCGCATATATATACATATATATATATATATATATATATATATATATATATATATATATATATATATATATATATATATATATATATATATATATATATAGGCGACGGATCCAATAAGAAGGGTGTTGAAAAGGAGAAGGATAAGAAGCATCATATACCACTGATTAATATATATATATATATATATATATATATATATATATATATATATATATATATATATATATATATATATATATATATATATAGGGGACGGATCCAATAAGAAGGGTGTTGAAAATGAGAAGGATAAGAAGCATCCTACACCATTGATTTCGATAAGATAAAAAAATCTATGGTCGCAATCGAACCAAAAACACTTAATTGTAAGAGTCACTATGTTACACAGAAAAGAAACTATGGCATATGTTTGAAGAATGTTCTCAATTGATAACATAGTATCCTTTTTTGAATATATAATGACTAATAGAAAATTCTTCTCATCCTTCTCATTTTAAAATTCTTCTTATTTAATTATATATATATATATATATATATATATATATATATATATATATATATATATATAATTGGGCTCATACACAAATATTATTTTTAATCACAATAATTAATTACATTTGATTATATTAGCAATCATTAAATATTTGATTATCTAATAAAAATTTCAAGTGGTAATGAGTTGAGCTTGCACAATTAGCCTAATGGGAGGTGGGAGAAAGAGCAGGGAGCCAGCAAAAATCCTATATGAAATATAAAAATATGAAGAAAAAGACAAGACATAGTAAAATGAAAAAGAATATCTTAATAGTAATAATACATCTAATCTACTTATAATTTTATGAAATCTCAAGTAACCAACGCAACTGAAAGTTTAAGTTGATGGTTGAAACACTAAGATATGTTATATCTCTAACACACCCTTCACAAAAGAGTCCTTTGAACTAGAAGTATGGATGCAACACAAGTCTTCATCATACTTTGTGATAAATATTTTACTCTATATGAGTGGTGGTTGAAATTTAAACTTATAACCTTCTGTCAGATAGGCTTATAATACCATATTAAGAAATCAATTCAACCAAAATCTTAAGTTGATGATTGAAGATGAATACGCTATATATTGTAAGACATAGCTTTTCAATTAGTCCACAAAAGAATATAATATTAAGCTCCTTAGAGAGTGAGAGAAACAGTAATATCACTGAAAATTTAGGGAACATATCATAAATGTGACATTAGAACAGTACACCTCTAATTAAGTCCACAAACACCATCAACATTTCCAACATTGGAGAATAATTAGAGTATCTTTCTGTGCTAAACTTATATAATCAAAATCTGGATCTTATACAATCGTGATGATCATGATCTATTTATCTCTACTTTGAGACCTCTCTCTTGAGGGTATATTCTTGACTTAGGTGTCCCTAATAATTTTACCTTTGTCATATCTCATATGCCTCTTTTCTTTATATATATATATATATATATATATATATATATATATATATATATATTTATATTTATATATATATATATATATATATATATATATATATATATATATATATATATATATATATATATATATATGATACATTCATTTCATTTTAATTTTATATTATTTTCTAATAATAAGTTCAGTTTATTTTCTCTAACGTTATTTTCACATCACTTTTACATTTTCACTAATCTAAAGATTATAAAATATAGTTAATTTATTTTCATCTATTAGAATCGGGAAAACAGACCTGATAAAAAATTTAATGAATCCAAAAAAGTCATTAATAAATGTATATAATTTTAATGGAAGTTGGAAGAGTTGTTTCACTTGGTGACTAATAAGTAAAAAAATATAGTTGGTTGGCATGTAAATGATTGATTGGTATTTGCATCATAATTAATATGGATATCATTAAAAAAAACTAAGTGTATATGTTTGTCATGTATTACACTCACATAGGAAATAAGAACCTTAAGTTATTATAATTTTAGAAGAATAGAGACAAAGGAGATATGTAAGTACTTTGCCTACCCATTGTGAAAAAACAAAAACCAAGATTTACTTACCTTTGCCAACCAAAAGTTATGTAAACAAAAAGAGTTTGTTTCTACTTGAAAGTTAGGTCAAACAAAATACACTCCATAGAAGTTTGAGCTACATATTAGTGGTCTTAGTCTTTTAGAATGATCTTTCTTTTTTTTTTTAGTTCCCTTGGTAGGTGAAATAATAATCCAATTCAAATAATCAATACCATATTAGTTTCAACTTTCAAGTGCATCACATCCTCTATCCATGATTTATAAATGTATATTTTATATAAAAATAACTTTATGGTGGGGGTTAAAATAATCGAGAAAAGTATATATGTATACAAAATAATCTTACCCTATACATAGTTTATATTATATATATATATATATATATATATATATACATATATATATATATGTCTTTTTTTAATTGTAACAGCATTATGACGATTGTCATATTTTCTTTTCTGATTAGTTTAAAAATATTATCAATTGAATTTTTAAACATAACAAAATTACAATTTTGTATTTTAGGAAAAAAATATATTAATAGAGATAATAAATTACAGTTATTCCAATTATATTGTGATCATTTTAAAATAAGAAAATAAGAAAATTAACTGATAAATATAGCAAATGTGCCATATGTATTGCAATAAAAATCAGTAATTACAATCGATTATGCAATTTAGGAAATTAAAAGAATTACAGAATTTTCAAAAATGAATTACAGTTTTCAATAGAGATAATAAATTACATATATTTTAATTATATGGTGATTATTTTAAAAAAAAGAAAAATAACTAATAAATATAGCAAATACACCGACCATATGTATTGCAATTACAATCAGTTTGAGATAGTCAATTCAGCAATTTAGGAAATTATATGAATTATAGAATTTTTAGAAATGATTGAATTTGTACCTTTTTAAACTTAAATGGGCATAAAATACACTAAACTGATCATTAAAATAAGTCATTGACCATAATATAATTTTGAATTTTAGGAAAAATAGCAAGAATAATAAATCGGGTATCAAATATGGTAACATATAAACTAATATCAAAATCAGTCAAATACACAATGCGAGCTACCATATATATATTGCAATTAAAATTAATCAATTAAAATATTGTCTGCATTTTCAGTTATGTAATTAAGCCCCTTTAAAAATTATTTTAATACTAAAATAATAACGTATTTAAAAATTCGTGCATTTACAATAGGCCATCTGCTGCTATTACTAATGCTTGGGGCCAAAATCGCAGCATATTATGGCCAAAAAACCGTAGCAAATGAAATTTTTTCCACTAATGATTGCACGGGTTTCTATCCAAGTCTATATATTTTTTA
Organism: Amaranthus tricolor; assembly: GCF_026212465.1. Classification (NCBI taxonomy): domain Eukaryota; kingdom Viridiplantae; phylum Streptophyta; class Magnoliopsida; order Caryophyllales; family Amaranthaceae; genus Amaranthus; species Amaranthus tricolor. The sequence goes on along the minus strand of NC_080051.1, from coordinate 21,306,077 downwards.
TTAGTTAATCCAAATAATTATTCATTCATGATAAATTATAATTTTCCCTCATTTTGTTGGATGAATTGTCCAATAATATAATAGAGAAGCACAATATATTGATTTATAACTAATAGAAAATGGCTAGCTTCAAAATAATAATCATATTTATCATTATCTTCATCTAATGCTAATAATAGACATCAATAAGCTAATTACGAGCTTCTCCATTAACAATATAGAATTACGTACTTTTTCTATATGTTTTTATTTGTTGCCTCATTTTGATATGCATTGCAAAAGTTAGTTTTTAGTATAAACACCTTCAATTATTTATTAGTGAAAATCATAAAAATAATATTAATATAAAACTAAGTGTCCAAAGAAAGCTAAAAAGATATCACTTGGTCATGTTCTTATGCATCGATTAGCAACTATTTGAAGTCAAAATGTATTTGCAATGGTGAAAAAGTTGATAGAATTTAAGAAATAGGAAAAGAGATAATCTATTTATAAGTTTCAAAGAGTTTTACAACTAAAACCAAATGATATTACTAATAGAAATACTCCTTAAATTGATTAAGTGATATACTTGTCTTTTTCTCTGATATGAAATAATTCACATATAAACACCAATATCAACAAAATTTAAAAGTGAGGCAAGTAGTGCTATAAATATGGAATTATTAGTAAATCCTTAAAAGATCGATTTACGTCCATTAAGCAACAAGTATAGGTGATGTATCATGAACTATATAACAGCTAGAGGTGTTGATTTGGGTTTTTAGGTTAGGTGTTTTGATCGTTTAAAATTAAATTTTGTGTTCATGTTGATTTTTATATCATTATTATAAATCAATTTACAAAGTCTGGTCTAATTGAATCTGGTTACAAAATCGGATAAATATCAAATCGTCGAATCTGTTTTAAACACCTTAGATAACAACGACACTAGCTAATAACTAGTTTAACAATTAAAAAAAAATCAAATACCTATAGCTACTTTTTTTCCAATAATTTGGCCTATATCACCATCAAGGATTATTAGGTCGGTTGAATCATAGTATAATTGAACGTGCAATAGACTAGACTATTCATACGTACTTATAATGATAAATGATAGTGCCCATGAAAATGTAGCAATAATATAAGATGAGAGGAAATATGAAGTATATTTAGTAATGATAGTACATATAGATTTCAAATGTAGAAAGGTCGTTGGAGACTGTCACCATTATTTTCATTTGGGAATTGATCTTAAGAAGATATGAATAATATTCAATGTTATCGTCGTCGTATTTGTGTGCTTATATATATAGTTGTATATGTTTCGGATATGAAACTACTTTTTACATTTTTTATAAAATTACACATATGGTATATTTTATTAATAAAAAAATTATTACATATTTATAGTCTGTATGATCATTTTGGATATTTTATAGGCTCGACTAAAATATAAAACATATATTCTTGAAAAACAAATTAATACTAATGTTCTTAAATGACACACCACTAATTTGCCCATTAAACTTATGAGTTCAATCAACAATGAATCAACAACACTCAATACTCTCAATACTCTCTTTTATTCGGTGCAAATAAAACATTTACTTTTTCATGCTATTAAATACACTTATTCAATGCTTTTTATTCCTTATTATACATAATGAAACCTTATAAAAAGTGAATATTAATAATCTTTGCATTGAGATGAATCGAATAAAATCTCACAAGACTATATTTTAATTTATAATTTAAAAATAAAATACAAATTAAAAGTAAAAAAATAAATATTGCTAAAAAATAAATATCTCATTTCCAGTGAATTATAAGTGGGAGTAATATTCACAACTAAGTAATTCAAAATCAAGAACATATATTGTTGCTTAAAAAAATCAAGAATATACAAATGTCTCACTGACAGATTCTCTTCATAATGGGTGTGATAGAATATATAAAGTGTTTTAAGAGATAAATCCTTAATTTAAGATTTTGGTTTTATTAATTTTTTAATGGTCCGTTTGGCAATAGTATTAAATGGTAAACAAAGACAATAAATAGTTAGTGTAATTTTGATAGACAAATTTCTAAACAAGTTTACTTGTCATGCTTTTTCTCCTTGAATCAACTCATTTTCTTTACAAAATTTTATTACAATGCAATGTTATTTGAAATGTGTTATTAGAAAGTAATAGAAAATTATGGAGAAAAAAACTTTTGGGAAATTCCATGTGGTGACACTTAATTTTTGGTTTTTCCAACAAACGTTTTAAATTCGCATGGTGACTTTGAGTTTCCAACTTTTCTATATGGTAGATGAAATTTTAATTTTTGATTAAATTAAGTACTTATTTTGACTGAATGTCGAAATATGTGATCATTTAGGATAATTACAAGTTACAACGTTTACTTTTTGAAAAAATATCATTATGCTGGCTAAAATAGCATTATGTTAACAAAAAACTTCTTTTCATTAACCACGTGGAAAAAATTGAAAGGTAAAGTTCACCACATGAATTAGTTAAAATATTTGTCTTGCACATGAAAAAGTCAAAAATTCAGTATTACTACATAAAATTTCTCAAATTTTTTTATGATCAAACTTTATTATAGATATTATTGTAAAATAATCTATTTTTAAATAGCTTAGTGGACCATTTGGTCAATCACATGTATTCTAAGTCTTGTATATATTTGGCATCATGATAAAATTCTTTTTATAAGTGAAACAAATTTTCTAATCGTGGAATTATAAATGAGAAAAGTAAAGTTTTAGCTAACAACATCAGCTATGTTCAAAATCGGATTGATATGAATTCGGAAATTCGGATATTGTCTAATGAAAGATAATCGATCAATCAGGTTTCTCCTACCTTCAAGATCTAAGTAGTTGAGGGGTTTGAATTAGTGATTCATATTTAGTTAAACTTGTAATGATGCAGTTGGGGATTTAATTACTGATACAGTGCTACTTTATAGTAATGCTTTTATCATACATTAAAGTAATATTCTGATGATTCGTTTGCTTATTGGTCTGGTACTAATCAGTGATAATGAGAATAATTTATAATATTAACTTTTATGATATGTATCATGTTATTTCCATTATAATGAAATTTTGATCATAATAAAATTTTTGTTCACAATTTTTTAATATACCACATACCTAATACCACATATTTAAATGGTAATGTATTGAAATAAATTTTGTGAAGGAAATGGAATTGTTGAAAGAGAACAAATACAACTATTAAACTGATCAAAAGATTTCATTCCTATCAAAATTACACAAACTTTTTATTATCATTCACAATATTTAATATCCGCTACCAAATAAAAATTGGTATGTGCTTTTCCTATATACTAAATAATCATGCATGTTCTTTTATTGTTACTTTGTAACATTAGGAAACAAAATATTAAATGTTCATTCTTATAAGTATGCCAATCCTGAAAAAGAATCAAAATTTTGGTTGATAAGAATTAATATATGTACAAAATATATGACTTTCTTAGTAAGACTAGACAATCATCTTAAAATTTTTGGTTCTAGAGGTTTACTATCTTTGTCTAAAAGAATGAGCCTTGGTTCTTTTTAAAACTTTTTCTAATTGAATTTGTCTCATTTTTACTTATGATCATAACTTTCTTTTTTTTCATTTACATATTTAACTTATATTTTCATTTCATCTACAAATTTCTTCTACTTTACCATATAATATATCTGATACCATATAAGAAACACTGGCCTTGCCTCTTTTCATTTAATAGGCCAGAAAATATATATATATATATATATATATATATAAAGTTTTATTTATTACTTTTACTCGGTATTCCCACTTTCACCCAATTTTTACGTAAGACTATTTCTTTGATACAAAGTAGTATTTTTGAATGTCTTGAATTTTGGGCATACAAATTAAGTTTTGAATTTCAATAATAAAAAATTCATGTGTAGGAGATAAAAATTAGAATAGAGGAGTAAAGCTAAACAAGTAAGTTACATTCATAATACCAAAACTTACATTAGCAAATTCTAGATTATGCTATTCTTTCTAGATTTTTATGATTGTTTTTCTAAAATCATTGAGGATTTGATCATATAATGCTTAAATGATTAGAACTCAAACGCATATGTATCATTAATTATAATTGATTCACAATAATATTGATTAGAAAGCTCAATAATTTCATAAAGAAGGAATTAATATAGTTGCTTAATATGATTACACGAAAATGTTGAAATTAATTTGATTTCTACTATCAATTAAACTACAAAATGCATACATTTTAGTATATAAATAATTGTATGAAGCAATACTAATATATTTCCAAAACAAAGTCATTCTTAACCAACCATAAATCATTGTTAGCTCCAAAAATAAGAAGCGGTAAATTGCTTTAAGCAATGTCTCTTTTAATAATCAGTATTGAATGGTGAGATTGAAATGTAAAGTTAGTATAATTTTGATAGGATAATCTTAATTTTAATGACCATACTCGTTCTCCTTCAATAATCTTAATTTCTTCGTAAAATTCATTCCAATACATTACCATTAAAAAAATGATAGGAATACAAAATTCTGAATAAAAAGCTTTTTAACGATTGAAATTACTTTACCATGAGACAGACATATTTCTATGGTATTTTATGAAAATTTGTACTAATCCTCATGGAATTTCATAAAAATTTTATAATACAAATTATTTCTTTTACCAACATTTATTAGCTAGTACCAACTGTAACACCCCAGAATTTTCGACCCGGGTGTTACACCAACAATCAAACGAATTCCCATGTGGTAGTAGCCATATAAGAAACTAAGCCATAGAATTAATGAAAACATAAATAGTGTAATGAGAAAGATGCCAGAAACGTAAAACAGAAAAAACCAAGAATTTAGGTCCCACTTGAAATAGAGTTCGGCCAGCAACAAAGCCACATACATTTATTGGCTTCCTAAACTTTGTGATGGAAGTTGCCTCAACTATTATGTTGCTTGGTATTGGACGTCTTCTAAGGCCATATCATATTCTTAACTAAACCTCCTTTATATTTAAAGAGAATGTTTCCACATTTTAACTATTTTAACATTATTAGTGTTAGTCCTGTGCTAATGCACTCCATTTTTAATAATATTGGTTTTTTGATATAGATTTTAACTTTATTTAATTAAGATAATCTTTTTTTATATTTCATTTAATTTATTAATTTAATATAGTTTACTACTCTATTATTTATGTAAAGATAGATTAATGAGTATTGAAATAAATAAAAAAATCTAAAATAATTATGCAGATTGATCATTATTGCTTTTGGCAAAGACATTTAAGCTAACTCAAGTAGGATTTTGGGAATGTCAATTAGTAGTTTTATTCATTGGAATGTTTAAATCAAATTTGTGGTGATTATAGTACGCATAAACTACTCTATATATTTGTTTATAAAAACTCTCTTTTAATGAAAAAAATACAGTAATATTTCTTTTATATAACTATATAGTTAGACAGCTGTTTAAAATAAAATTAGTGCAAATTATATTTTTTAATTCTATTATTCCTAACCTAAAAGTTAAATAACAAACAATTGGAGTCAAATTATATGAATGGACATGATTTTGAACCAATTATCTATTATCAAATTACTACGATATTATTATTATATTGATATATTTTTATATATATTAATACTAAAAATTTTGTTGCACGAACTTTTATAATAGTAATTTACAAAAAGTATGAATTTAATAATCATTCATATAATCATGAAAAATAATATATTTGTTTGTAAGGAAAGTATATATATTTTCCCTCATCTTTTTAGATTTTTCTTTAGATATATTAATATAATAAAATCATATAAATACTTAATCTTATTTAGCTTCAAATTAATTTTAGAAAATAAAGTGCCATGTAAGCCATTCCTACCCTATTAAATTAATTTATTGGACAAATTTCCAACTCTTACATTATATTGTACGTATAATTTACTATAATTACTAGAGTTAGAAATATCATTGTGCTTTAAAAATATGACTTCTTATTTACGTTTTCATATAAAAAAAAAACTCTTAATTGCTCTTAATTTTTAGAGTATGTAGTATATTTCAAGATTTAATATAAATCGTTTACTTATAGGGAAAAAACAAACAAGTTAAAGCAAATGATGAACAATGTATTTATTCGATAATAAGTTAATTAATGTAATGCTTTATTCATCAGAAATTTATCAATTAATTTTAAAATGATTATGAATTTTCAAAATATAGGAAATGTTGAATTGAAGTTAAATTTCTCTAAGTGGAAAAAAAGAGATTACATCAAAATAAATTTTGTAAAGAAAGTGAAATATTTGAATTTGAGTGGCCCATAAATCTTAAAATTTGATTTTTTCATATCAAATTAATTGTAGTTGATAATAATTCAACTATTTTTATAATTATCAAACAAGCCTTTATTAGATTAGACACCACGCTGGTCACTTCTACATGTATATTAATTATTAGGATAATATAAGTATACCATGCATATAATAATTGAAAATTATCATCATTTAAATTAATGTACTATCTCAAATTTTTACAACACTTTAAGTTATGATCAAATAAACAAATTAATTATTTTTCATTTTTTGATGTATTAAAAGTCGTTGAAGGAGTATTTGATCTCAAATCTCTTATATTATCTAAGTATGACTACACCAACTAAAATTTTTTATATATAAAACTTAAAAAATATCAAAATGAAATATGTACCCCAAAAATGTTGAAATAAATTAAAGAATAATGAAAATATGTTGGCTGAACTAATTTTAAAAACTCAACTAACTTTTAATAAAAGTAACTAAACTAAATTATATATGTGATTCCTACAAAACTAGTTAACAATAAAATAATGTGATGCAAATTAAACATAATCACAATCAAACTTAACAAAAATTATACTTAGCAAAAATTGTAAAACTTTTTAATTGTATTAATACGATCAAACAAATCCATTTGACTATGTTTAATTTATCAAACAAAATGTTAGGGATAGAAGTGTAGAAATCGAGTTTAAGAGCTGAATATTTTGTTTTTATTATTCATAATTAGAGAAAAAACACCTCTATTTATTTAAAGAACAAGAGCTTAAATATTAAAATTAAAATAACACAATATCTTAAATTCCTTAAATGAAGAGATAATATTCTAATATAATATTTCCTAAAATAAAAAGATAATATAATATTAAAATTTATTTTGTTTCTTATTTTCGTACAAAAGGCAATAGCAATTGGCACAAAAAAATTAGTAATGATAGGAACATTAAAAATTATGTGGATATAATTTAATGAAGGAAAAAAAATATAAATAAGAATTAAAAAAGTAGTGTAAAGTGTAAATATTACCCAAAAAGAAATATTACAAAAAAAAGACAAATATATAAAAATGTTAGACAAACACATAGATAGAGAGAGTATTCAAAATATAAAATCTAACTAATTGAAAAGGCTAAAAGCAAAAATAATAATGTAATTAAACTTTTGTACCTAAACTTTTTATTTTTTGTGGCCTAAAAACAAACTTCATTTCTGTACGTGATCTATACCTAATTGCTTTTAGTTTAATAATAGTACACTAATGTTTTTTTAACTATTGCTCATTCTTTTAAAATTAATTTTATTCTTAATACTCTTTCTGTTTGTTCACTATATTTTTTGCACGCATTTTAAAAGCAAATTGAACTTCAATAACTCTATGTATGTATTATAAAAGATTGTTAAATTTATATTAAAAAACTTTATATCAAGACAAATCAAACAAGATCTCATATAAATATATTTATGTACAGCATCTACTTCAAAAAACCTTATTTAAATTTCTCTTCTAAATTTGTAAAAATTTAAAATGGATAAATAAAAAAGAACGGAAAGAAAGACAATTTAAAATAAGAGATGGGAGTATTTTAAGAACAGGAATGAAACTTTAAATTATTATGAAAATATTACTTCAATAATATGAATTATTTTGAGTTATCAATATTAAAAGTTTTGGCCTAGCTAGATGAGTCAAAATTGAAATTATTCTTATCAAACTATATAATAAGTTTTTTTTGGGAACTATGGTGTAAATCAATTGCATTCACATATTGACATTTCAACCTTATTTTTCCCTTTTAAGTATTTATTTTTACATTAATTATAGAAGTGTAGGAATGAAAGAAGTAACTATCAAGAGAAACTTTATTTTTTTTTTGGTATAATTATTTGACAAATGATAATAAAACATGACCAACTGGGCATCTTCCTGCCTCTTGCTGCAATCTTCTTGGTGTGTCAATGTCTTTCTTCAACTGTCTTTTTCTTGTGAGGTGAACCATGCAAAATGCTATACTTCTGTTAGCCACCATAAAGTTAATTATAAACATATTCTTTTTGCTTCACTTTTATTTAATATAAAGTATTTTTTTTGAAAGCTCTAAAATTATTTTTGTTAAATCAAACCTTTATCTATTAAATTTTAAATTAAAGATACCATGTTTGCTTAACTAAAAACTTTTTTTCTTAAAAAAAGTAGTAATTTAAAAGTACAGTTATCAAATGATATAAACTTAGTAAAATTTGATGAATGTATTTTTTACAAATTGATTCAATTTAGGAAAAATTACCTAAAATAATCTAATATTTTCATGATTTTCCTACAATAATTTCACTTATTGATTAACCATAAATAATCCCAACTTTAAGGGTATTTGCCTATAGTAAACTTGGGTAATCCGATGACCTGCTATAGTAGGCAATTCACCAAAAAAAGTAAATTGAAAATTAATTTAAAATTAGAGAAAGTTTTTGAAAATTTACATAAAAAATTCTAAATAACAAAAAAATCATAAACTAGTTTTGAAAAGTTTTTTAACATTTTTTTCGACATTTCATTATAATTTATCTTTTTTTAAAATAATAAAACTTGCTATAACAAGTCATCTGGTTACCAGATTTACTCTAGAAAAATACCTCTCAAAGTTGAAATTATTCATGGTTAATCAATAGTTGAAATTATTGTAGGAAAATCATAAATAAATTGAATTATTTTAGATAATTTTTCCTTCAATTTATTAGATATATAAGTTTAGTCAGCAAAAGAAAGATGAGATAATAATATGTCGGAGTCAATTCCTAGGTCTTTTATCTCTATACGATGGTGATAATAGAAGTATCAGAGAAATTATTTTTAAATATATTTGAATTAAGACGAGTATATGATTTTTTTTTCAATAAATGTAGTATAAATACATTCAAAATATCTTATATAATGAGAAAAAAAATATTGAGAGAAAGTAATTAATATTAACATAATTTTGTTTTTATTAATTTGAAGAAGGAATATATATTTACCACTCGTGTCTTTTTCTTCTCATTATCATATTTTTCTCTCAAGACTTTATCATCCACTATTTCCTAGCATGTCTTACCTTGCTATAAAAAGTAAACAACTAAAGATGATGTTTGAATTGATTAATTTTGCTGTATTTATCTACTGATAAAAAGTTGACAAGAATCAGTTTATAGTGCTTCGTACGTACAAATTCTTGAAACTTTACAAGTAGAATTGTAACATACTATTGTTTATTCGATTATTTATTTATCATTTCATAACCTACCAAATTCCACAATTCTCATGCTATGTTTGATAAGAAAGAATAGTTTAATTAGACAAAATTGACCACCTTTTGGATATTGAATCCACTATTTGCATAATGGAGTACAAACTTTTAATAAGAATTAGGAAACTTTTACTTTGTATTTAATAATAATGTTAAAATTGTGATAAAAAAAAATGACTTTTTGTTTTAATTTTGGTAATTAAAAAGTAATACTCCCTCCGATCTTTCAATATAGTCCCATATAGGTTGGGCACGGATATTAAGGGTTGTGTGGGGTCCATTAAAAAGGGTAAATAGTAAAGGGTAAGTAGTGAAGGATAAGTAGTGAAGGGTAGTTGGGTAAGTAAGGTATATGGGGGTATATTCGTAATTACTTGTGTGAACTAAGGGTATTTAAGTAAAAAAGGATTGCCAAAAATAGAAATGGGACTAATTCAAAGGTTTTGCCAAATAAGGAAATGGGACTAAATTAAAAGATCGGAGGGAGTATGTTGTTATTAGTGTGGTTGAATTTTGCGAAGAAAAATAAATATGAGTAGAAAAGTTTAAATACATATGATTAAATATTGTAAACAAGCTTTTTAAACTAGTTACAATAAATTCTCATTAACATTTCCCATCTATAATCAAATAGACTATTATGATATTTATACACTACAAAAATAAATTCATATTGAGATAATCTGTCGTCGAGCTTGACTACGGGATGGAGACAGGAAAGTCCCGTCACCAATGTTGGCTACACGCATTTTCCGTCTCCATCTCGTAGTCATTCTGTGTCCAAAGTTGGCTACGAGCATTTTCCGTTTCCATCTCGTCGCTGTTAATATTATGTGAGAATTCAAATTCACGGAAGGAGAGAGCTTGAGTTTATAAATTTTTCACTTTATTTTGATTTTTTCCTTTCACCTTCAATAATCTTCAATCTCTTACACTTATTAATCTTAACTTTCGACCTTCTTCAATCTTTTTCAACCTTCAATCTTCAACCATCAACCTTCAACCTTCAACCTTTAATACTTATTCAACCAGCATCATCCATTTTCGATTCGTTTTCTAACAGTTTTTAGTTTTTTTTGTAGTTCATATATTGTTGCTATTTGACGATAGTTTATATGCAGATTTATTTTTCGATTTGTATGCTGTTGTTGGTAAATTTTAGTTTGTGCTTTAAGTTTTCTTTTCCTTTTTTTAGTTATTTTTATTTTTGATAATTTTTGATTTGTATGCTGCTGTACGTGTTGGTAATTTTTGTTGTTGTTAGATTTGTTAATTTTTCTGTTTATATGTAGATTTTTGTTAATTTTTCATTTTATATGATAGTTTTTGTTAATTTTACTGAGCCAAGCTAGTATTTGCAGTGAATCCACTTGTTAAGTAGTCATGCATTACGATTGGAACTCTCAACTATCTAGCAAATACTACTCTTTTTATCATTTCTTCGCAATTACCTGCGGTAGCATTCAAATAATGCCCTTTGATTTCACCTGACGTAGAGCACGCAGAGCTTTGAACCCAAATACGTTACCCACAATGGAAGTAAACATGTTAGTAACAGAACCTTTTCATAGAAGAAAGCGATAGGCCGGTTTGAAGAGCAAGCTTGAAAAGAAATAAAGAGGTCATTCATTCATAGCAAAAAAAGCCGCTCACTCACTCATATCTGAAAACGCAGGCGGAGGCTCTCTATCCTTCTTACCTTAGATACAATTTTTTTCATTGTGTTTATAGTTGATTTTTCTTTTAGTTCACATTGTTGTATGTTGTTGTTGGTAGTTTTTTTTTGTTAATTATTGATAGTTACTTTTTTTGATTTTTTAAATTTTCAGACTTTTTTGATTTTCTATCCAAATGTTTATTTAAAAATTTTTTTTAGTTTTTGAATTTTTTTTGTATTTGTTTGTTGGTAATTAGCTGTTAGTTTTTTTAATTATATGTTAAATAATGACTTTTTTTTTTGTTAATTTTAGTTTTTTTATTTCATGGTGAAAGTCCCAGTGCATTTGGTGGTTCCCATGGATCTCATAACACACGTGCTCCAGGCGGCTCATGCGGGTCTTGTATGCGGCGGGGTGGTGAAAATGATAGTAATGATAGATGATTTAGATTGTTGTAAATTTTATTTAAAAATAATTTATATGTAAATTTAGTATTTTAAACCTTTTTTATTATATTTGTTACTATTCTTTATATTAATATAGTTAGTTTTGTTGTTTATATATTTTTTTTGTCATACATATTTTATTTGTTATTTTAGTTTTTATGTGTTTTTATATATTTATTGTTATTTTAGTTAAAATAAAACCTAAAATTTGAATTAAACTCTTAATACTTATTAATTAATATTAAAATACTAATAATTAATTAATTAATAATATTAAAATATTAATAATAAAAAATAATATTAGAATGTAAAAGGAAGGTCAGGATATGGCGACGAAATCGAAATTTGACGCAATAAATGGCTACGGAATTTGCATTTGTCGACCCGAAATATGGCTACGGGTCCATTCCGTCTCCATGATGTCGCCATATGGTTGATGGCTACCGAATGGACTCGTAGCCATCTCGTGTTTTTTTTTTTAGTGATATATATGCAACATAGAAGTATATATAAAGACTATGGGAAAATTACCTAGAACAATCCAATTTATTTATGATTTTCCTACACTAATGCCACCTATTAATTAACCATGAATAATCCCAACTTTGAGGGACATTTTTTTAGAGTAAACCCGGTAAGCGAAAGACTTGCTCAAGTAAGTTTTTTTTTAAAAAAATTAAAATAAAATGTTGAAAAAGATGTTTAAAAATGTTCAAAAAAATTTATGATTTCTTTTATTATTTAGAATATTTTATATAAATTTTCAAAATTTTTCTTTAATTTAATTTTTCAATTTACGTTTTTAATGAATTACCTACTATAGCAGGTCATCGGATTATCCAAATTTCTCTAGGCAAAACCCCAAAAAGTTAGAATTATTCATAGTTAATTAATAGGTGAAATTATTATAGGAAAATCATAAAAAGTTAGATTATTCTAAATAATTTTTTCTGAGAATATATATTCAATATATTGGTTTCTTGATGCCAACTTACATCATTCTTTTTTATGGGAAGAAGAAGGTGCATAAATAAGCTTTAGCAAAGCAACATCCAAATTTAGGCCTAATTTTTTCATGATTTGCTTCTTTATGTTGCTCGTTTCTCCCTCTCTCATACATGGCACTCCTCCTCCATCCATTGGGTGTTGGCTCTTGAGTCTTGATATTAATTTAACATGGCTGAAATCTTGGCAATTGTTACTGGTTTAAGGTTGCCCATTTTCTCTCTTGAATTGAGTTTACTATTCTGCCTGACTTAAGATCAGTTGTTGTGGAAGTATTTTGAATATAACATCCCAATCAGGGACAAATACACTTTCTTACACCATCTTATGAAGCTTGTATTATCCCTTTTATCACACAATTGTATTGGGTGCCATTCCCTTACTCGACTTCAGAATAACCTAAACATAATTAAGTGCACTAAATTAAGTACTTTCTTAGCTAACAACTTTTCAATTCTTTTGAGTTTACAACATATCATAGTGAAAATTTTTTAAATAATATATATTGCAAATTAAAAGGCACGGAAACTATAACTACTACAAATGTCAAAATTTTTTTTGGCCCTCTATACACAAATTTTACTTTTACAATTGACAAACCATAGCTGCCCAAAAGTAATTAAAAATATACTTTCTCTTATTCTGTCTATTAATCTCATTTACTTTTTAAATACTGTTCACTTATTACTTTTAATGTGTATTTTATCTTAATCTATAATGGAATCCTATTTAATTTATCTTAATAAAAAGATTTTTAATATTAACTTTCTAGAATTTTTAATTATACATAATTAAAAATATTAAAAATTAATATATTGTCTCGATGAATATAAAAAAGGTAAATAAAACTTATACAGTGAGTACATAAAAATTGATGATATAAAGATGAGAATCATGGATGGAGCAGCATGTGAGAGTAAGTAGGTAAAAGAAAAGGCTGAAAATGAATATACACAAAAAAAGTAGGAAAAAAAAAAAGAAAAATGAGGGAAAACAGATTTAAGTACAGAAGGAAAGCTTGTTAAGAGGATATTTCTACTTCTCTACTACAAATTTGCCTCCATTGTCCATCATGAAATGTAGAATATACAAAAAGATACTTCCACACTTTCTCTGTTTCTCTTCATTTACAAATCATTGTCCCTTTTTACATCCTTGCTTTTCCATCTTACTTTTTTGCACAGATAGGAAAGATGCTAAGATTAAACAAAAGTTTCCCACTTGGGACTTGGGAGATTATTAAATTACCTTTTTAAAAAGCTAATTTCAAGAAAAATATATAATAGTTAAATCTCATAATTCAAACAAAATTATCAAATATAAAAATAATTATATATTTAATGTGAATATGCCAAACAAATGTGAACTTTGATTAGATAAGAGAAAGTATTGAAATTGAATATTCACAAGAAGGAAAATAAAAAGAAAACTATTTTTTTTTTCATATTTTCCATTGTTTTATAATACCATATCATACCATATATCATACTAAGTAAATCCCGCTTAAAAAGTTAGGGTCCGTGGATAGATGACATACAACTTAATTAGACCCCAACTAATTCGTAATGACATAAATATCTGGTTAGAAAGAAAATTTAAAGCAGTTTATGTTACGAAATCAACTTAATTATAAATTTAAGTTGGCTTTCATATGTTAAACAATCATTTTAATCAAAAACTTAATTTTGTAGTTAAAGTATTTGAATATGTAAGCTATATACTCTATGAAGTAGTTTATACGGAGTGGACTGAGTTCTTTTACCTCATTTTCCTTTGTTATTGTTTTCCATAAATTCTACACAAATTCTTGTGAGATCTCTAATTGGATTCGCCTAAAAAGAAAAATATAGAATAAGTTTTTCGGTAAACATTAAAAATATTATAAGTAGGCATTTTGAAATTGTAAGCACTTAAGTACTTACTCAGTATATTATAAGTTGGCATTAAAGATATTGTAAGTAGGCATTAACTATATGGTAAATAAGCTAGTTGGCTAAGCTTTTCGATAGATATTAAAAATATTGTAAGTAGGCATTTTAAGTACTTTTTCGGTGGGCACTAAGTATATTGTAAGTAGGCATTACGAATAATGTAATAAATATGCATTAAGAATACAGTATGTGAACATTAAGATTTAATAGGTTGAGCCTAAGAGATGTTTCTCAGGATAAGAGACTGATGTCCATATTTTATTTACTTCTTGTGATTAGTGGTATTTTTCTTTTGATTAGTGAGTAATTTTCTTTAGCCGAAATTTATATTATCTACTCAACTTAAAAATAGATTACTGTAATTAAAATTCTTTCATATAAAAATAATTATGGGAATAGAGGAAAGATGTACGTAGGCCCCAAAAGAAAGATAAAGACAAAATGGGCAACACATCGATTTGATAGTGTTTTTGATTTTTGATTATCGTTTAAAATTTATATTATTTTTTTCTAGTATTAATATGTTTATTTTACCTTTTCCGCTAAACCTTTTCTTCACCATTTTTCTTAAGGAGATTGAACTGTGTTTTTTTTAGTACAGAATAAGCTAAAAAGAGAGAGTTGGAAAAATAATCTATATGTAATTCCATATTGAAAATTTAAAGAGATGTTGACTAATATATAAGCTTGATGAACTACTCCTCCTGTTATCAATTGGTTTTTAAATGAAACAATATTAAATTTGTACGAGTCTTAACATCATCGGATTTGTACACAATCAACTTTTCTTTATTATATACAAGTTTTATAACATATTTATCAAGAGCTAGAAAAAGAACAACAAAAAACAAATGCAAGTTCATTATTTTGTAAAAATAGTACATATTCTATTTAATTAAAATAAGTCCCGATTTTTTTATTATGTTTTATAATCGTGTGAGAGGGCTTTATCTCATCGTTACCCTCTCACCCTCATACTTACATCTCACTAAAAACTTCCACTCTCTAAAATTTGGACTTATTTTTGTAGTATGTCATTATTTCTTGAATTTAACAAAAACAATAATCAGAAAAATGAAGCAATATATCACCTAGAGGGCTGGTTTTAGCCTTATTGATCTCTCTTTCCCTCTCTCTTTCTCTCTCCACTATTTCTCTCACTAACTCCACTTTCTTTACTTCTCTCTCTTTTCACTCCAAAAAATGAAAGTTGTCTGTTGGGTTGAAGCCAAAGGAGGAAGAACCCATCAACTAAGACTCTCTTACAGCTTCTGTTTAGTGCTAATGCCATGAAAGTGGGTCTCAAAATACACACATAACCTCTCTTTTATTTTCTTGCTAGCTATCTAGCTTTTCTTTTCCAGATTTGGGATTTCTTTGTCTTTTTAGATCAATACATAGATCTTTGTAAACCGCCCCCCTAAAAAAAAAAAATTATTTCTTCTTATAGATGACAAAACTAAGATCCAAAGAGGGTTTAATATTTATTGTTTTTTTAGTTAAATTTTAGAATTAAGGTACAAAAAAAAAGAATGATAAAGCAGCAACAAGTGTTTATAGAAGAGAATATGTCAAATTTGACTTCAGCTGTTTCTGGAGAAGCAAGTGTTTCTTCTGGTAATACTAGAGCTGAACCTAATACTTCTCTTTACAATCATCATCATGACCAGTTTAATTTTCCTTCTCAATCTGATGATCAGCCTCCTGCTAAGAAGAAAAGAAACCTACCAGGAAATCCAGGTTTCTTATTTTTCATACTTTTTTTTATTGTTTTTTAATAAATAATATATTAATCGTTAAATTTAGCTGCACTTATTGTGAATATCAGCATATTATCGGAGAAACATAAAGTGCGCACACTTTACAAGCTAAAAAGATATATATCATCCCAAAACCATATGGTAACGGGAAGAAGGGCTCCAATAACTTATAAAGTGTGCACATCATTTTCAATTTGTCCATCAACAAATAAACTCATGATTGCTCATTCATTTAAGATACAACCCTAATACTTGAGTTTATATTGAGCTTGATAGTTGGATGCATTTTGTATGGATGAGAAATAGATGGGTTTATGATAAAGATTGAATTTTTTATAAAAAAAAAAAAAACAATCTTTTAAATAAATTTGATATGGGTTTGTGATTATTTATAATGGGTATTTATTTATTTATTTTATTTTGATTGGGATTAAATTTTTAGACCCAGATGCAGAAGTGATAGCATTATCACCAAAATCACTGTTAGCTACAAACAGATTTGTATGTGAGATCTGCAACAAAGGATTTCAAAGAGACCAGAATTTGCAGCTTCATAGAAGAGGGCATAATCTTCCATGGAAGTTAAAGCAGAGAACAAACAAAGAGGTGAAAAAGAAAGTGTATGTGTGTCCAGAACCAAGCTGTGTGCACCATGATCCTTCAAGGGCATTGGGTGACTTAACAGGAATTAAGAAGCATTTTTGCAGAAAACATGGTGAAAAGAAATGGAAATGTGATAAATGTTCCAAGAGATATGCTGTTCAATCTGATTGGAAGGCTCATTCTAAGGTCTGTGGAACTAGAGAATATAGATGTGATTGTGGCACCCTTTTCTCCAGGTATAATTCTTACTCATTAATTGTATTACATATTATCAAAGTACAACTCAATAAAAAACTTAATTTGATTATTGAGGCCCCAAAATATATTATATAATGATAAATATTTTAATTTAAATGACTGGTAGTTGAAATTCAAATCCGTAATTTCTTATCATGCTGACTTATGATACCATGTTATTGACCCAACTCAATCAATAGCTTAAGTTAATAATGTACTCTAACACATAAAGATTCAAACTTTGTACACTCTTAATGTGTTGCATTCAAACTTCTAGCAAAAATAATTCGCGGATGAGCGGTGTGATAAAATGTGAAGTATGATATATCTTGGGGCATTAACCATCAGTTAATTACTACTACTACATGAATGATTAGACTAGATTAAATCTGTTTATTGGATTAACTAATCTCATTATATCTATATAATGATGATATTAATTCAATAATTCATAGATGATTACTAAAACAAATTGTTACATTATAATACATTCAATCATTCATGTAATTATATACTTATATAGGTAGCTAATATGAGAGATTCTTTCACCAATATAGTAGCTAGTCCTACAACAAAAAAAAATAAGTAAGAGACAGAAAACAAGAGAGAGGGAAGCAAAAAGTAGATCAGAAAACAAGATAATTAAAAGATGCATGATTTTTGTTTTGATGTGAGACAGTGTATGTCAAAATTTTTATTTTTTTTTATTTTTTATCAAATATTTTAATTGTTTTTCTTGGGATAGATGATATAATAATGTGGGGTGTTTTTTTTTTTTTTAATTTTTGGGTTTTTGTTTCTGCAGAAGAGATAGTTTCATAACACACAGAGCATTTTGTGATGCATTAGCAGAGGAAACTGCAAGAGCAATAACTACAAATGCACTTCTATCAAACCCAATAGCAGTAGCTGCTGGGCCTTCAACTTCCCACTTCATCAATCTTCAACAACAGCAAAATGATCCTCTACATGCATTCCCACTGAAAAGAGAGCAACACCCGCAGCAAAACATGATGAATCTCCCTCCATGGTTAGCTTGTTCACCAATGGATAATCCTCAGCTTCCTTCTCCTTCATCATCATCATCTATCTTCCACCCTCAAGATCAGATGATGCAACAACAAAATCAAATTCAAAACCCTAGTAATAATAACATGGGCCCCACATTTTCATCAGGAGGAATAGGGGGACTAGGTGGACCTTACCACACACAATCAGTAGCATCTGCAGCTCACATGTCAGCAACTGCATTGTTGCAAAAGGCAGCTCAAATGGGAGCTACCATGAGCAATAATACTGCAACTCCTCAACCCCACCACCAACACCAGCAACAGCACCAAAGTCACGTGTCTGACACAAATTCAAATACAACAACTACAGCTGGTTTATTTGGACTTAACTTATCCTCACGTGACCATCATCAACAACAACAGGATCAGATCATGCCAACTAGTATCAACCATGTTTCTGGGCCTGATCACCACCTTCCAGGCCCAAACCCAGGCCCACAACCATCTTCCTCTTTTATTCATGACATAATGATCAATTCAATGTCCTCTTCTTATGATCATCATCATCATCCTGAGGATGCATTTGGGATAGGGAGTATGGGAGCAATGATGGGTAAGAAGGATTCTTCTACCTTAAACAATGGAAATCAAGGAGGAGGAGGAGGGAATGATGGAATGACAAGGGATTTTTTGGGACTAAGACCACTTTCTCATAGTGAGATACTCACCATTGCAGGACTTGGAAATTGTATGAACTCAAATAGTACAACTTCTCATCATCAACAAGACAATGGTCATAAATCTTGGCAAGGTTAGTTAGCTTAGCTTAGCTAGCTAGCTAGTAAGTAAGTAAGTTTACAACTACATCATTTCTCTTTCTCTCATCTCTCTTGTTGTTAATTATTACTCACAAGGGAAAGGGCTCATTTGATTATACACACTCTTACTATGCCCTTTTTTCCCCTTTTGTTTTAGTATAATGTTAATCATCCATTCTTATATATATTTGTAACCCTTCTTGGTACATTTTCCACTCCAATACATATAGTTTCATATAATAATACTATACTCTCTAATAATACGGATGGACGAATTTAGTGTGTAGTTATTAAAGTCAGTTGACATTAATTATTTAAATTCAAAATAAAATCAAGTAGCATATGTAATTATACCTTAGATGAGTTGGTTAGCATATTGTCTTTCACGTGAATGACAAGGGTTAGTTGGAAACCCATAAAATACGTTTTACTTAAAAAAATTTTGACATCACCTTTTTTCCTGAATTTATCACTGCATGCTCTCTAAGAACATCATGAGTTGATGTAGGAACATTGTTAGAAGTTTTTTTTTCATCCGTATATAACAAATATTTGATTTACATCACCTACTAAAGTGTTAGTTCTTCGCTCTCTCTTTATTGATAGGAGATTTTCCGACCTTACCCTGAATTAAAAAAAATTATAAGTTAACCCTAGCTTTCTAAGTCTCCTTTTTGTGTCAAAGCAAAAGCCTAGGAATATTACCCTCTATAGGAAATCATACATATGCAATGCAGATTAAAATTTTGGAATTTTTTGATGCTTTATTTCCTTTATTTATTTATTTGTTATTTTTTAATTGAAAGGATAATATATTTGGGTTAGTGCATGTGATGTGGTGTATATTTAGAGAAGTGATTCTTTTATCTTTGTGTCAATTCCTTATGCGAAGGACCACTTTAGCCTTGGCCATGCACCGCACGTGGTCCGACCTTTTGATCACCCTCTCTAGTCTTATTCACATGAAAACCTTATTTTATAAACCGTTTCCCATATATGATTAGTCTATTTCGCTATTTAATTACTTTAAATTTATAAGTGCACACTAAAAATATATGGGTCAGTCTAATTGAGATGATCACATTAAAGAACCGCCCCATCAGAGATTTTGTGATTTCTTAATTTATGGAGTTTAATTTTTTAATAATTGGCTAGGTAGCCTATCCATGATTTTGTTTAATTAATTCATGATTATCCGTCTACACATTTATTATGGTCTAAGAACTAAAAGTATGTTTGTTTGCTAATCATCAGATTGTGACATTCCTTAATTAATATTCTTGTTAACAAATTCATATTGTATTTTATGCATTTATTTATAAGTGGTTGCATTGTATTTGTCCCTACTAAAAGTATATATAAGTATTTGATTATAATCAACAAGATTTAAATTGTTTTAATATAATAATTAATGAGTAGTTTTGATCCATTAATTGTATTATATTTTAATTAAATAAAAATAATAAATAATGTGATTTTTTATAATATATTATACAACATGATAATGTCATAAATTGATTGAAGTTGGTTTGGTGCTTATTAGACATTGCTAGCTAGGTTTTTTGACTTGTTTTTATTGATGGAACTAAGCTAAACTTAGCAAAGCGATCAATCAATATTTCTTATGAAAATCTTAATCATCTATCTATTATCAATACTAATATGCTAAAGAGAAACCTTTATGTGTTAGATACATACTAAAATCGAAACCTTTACATGTTATATATCGCAATCACGATGACTAATTTCTCTTCTAAATTGTAGGAACAGTATTGACTAAAAAGATTAGATGAACTAAATCAAGTAGGTAAATAAGTTAGGATATTTATAAAAAATCTTAGACTTAACAATAATTATATTTCAGAATATTAACTTATTGAAAAATATATTCGTAATTAGCACGGGAATTAAACTAGTTATTGATCGTCTTTTCGGAGACATCCCACAAACTAGTTATTGATCTAAATAGAAGAATGTATGCTAGGAGTATATTAATAACTAACTAACTATAATTTACTTGTATGAGATCATTTCATATTCATGTGTGATTTTTTTTTTTTTACTAAGGATTCACTTTCAATGAGATAAATGTAGAATAAAGGAGTAATTTGGGAAAATAGTAACTAGTATATAAAGTCATATCTAAATAAGTCCTACTTTTTAATTATTATTTAAAGAAATAGTCATTATCTCTTTCTTTTAAAAAGCCATATTTTTTTGCTTTTTAAAAATAATTGGAGTAGATCTTTTGGTTTGAAATTGAAAGGATTATGTGATGTCAGAGATTGATTAACAAAATAATAAACACAATATTTTGGTTTTTTCTTTTTTTTTAAATTTTTTTTTAATATCATTTTCCATGTTTAAAGTTGATCAATATATGTTTTTAAGAATCGGATCTTTGACGGTTGGAATAAGTATTTTTTTTAAGGTGAGGTCTTGGATTTAATTTTTATTTAACTCTTTTATTCTCCGGTCTATCTTATAATACAAAAAAAAATAGATTTATTTTTTGCTACATATTTTTTATCTTTTTACAATTGTCTTATGTGCACACTGCGCACTTCTTTTACTTCACATATAATGAACGACTTAGTAAAGCTAAATTAGGTTATTTAGAGATATATAGTTGTAGTAATTTTTTACTTTTACATTAATGAAAATAAAATTTATTATTTTTTGATATGGGAAAGTAATATTATTTATTTACTTAAAAATGTACATGAACGAAATCCTTGTAGTTAGTAATATTATTTATTTATTAAAATAGCAGATCGCCCTACCCTTCACACTTACAGTGTAAATAAAAAGAACATGAAAGATATTTTTTCAGCTATATTTATAGTAAGTAACGTGTGCAATTTTTTTTTTTAAAAAAGAATATAGATAAATGAGTACATTTTTTCTAGTATTTCATCATTCATGGAGTATTTGCATTATATAATGTGGTTGATATTTACTTTTAGCTAGCAATTTTCCTTTTTTTAATTTCCTTAAATTTCCTATTTAATTTTTCTTTTTTTTACAGTTAAAGCATTTCAAAGTGGATTTAACTAACCAATAAATCCAAAATAAATAAGTTATATTTATGAGCTTTTATCAATTAATTAAGTATTTTTTGGCATAAAGAACCATAACGTATAGAATAAGCTAAGCTAATCACGATTTGTTTATCTATAATCTTAAGCAAGATTATACTAACTTAATTAATTAACTTTGATGCAAACACAATAATGCATTAATTAATACATGCTAATTACCTAAAAATTTAGGTAAAGAATCGTATTGAGCAATGTGATAAAATAAAAATTGTACAAAGTATGTAGTATTCCAGCACACTACAGAATTTATACATTTATTTATATTTCAAATTGAAACTCTATCTATCGCCACTAACTAATTTTATATTTTCCATATTGTTTAAATCAGACGACATCATGGGTTTAAATCTTTTTTTTCTTATAATGCTTACTATACACCTTTTTTTGTTGCAATTTAATATAAAAGCAGTAAATTAATTGATTGCGAGTTAATTAAGTATTCATCAAAACTAAACATAACTTAATACTATATGTATTGAATTAAGTTTTGAGTGCACTTAGTTCACATTAAAATAGCTAGTATACATACAAAATTATTAATATTTCCTTATTTCTACTTGAGTCACTTGCATGTATTTCTAAAATAAAAAAAAAAAATTTGCATATTTTTTTAGTGCTGACTAAGTCCATATAAAAATTTTACCCACAAGGCTACTTATAAAAACTTTACCCACAAAGCTAGTATATAAGGACTTCTCATAATTATTTGCCATTACAAATTATACTCCCTTTATTCTTTAGCTAATATTCTTCCCATTTAGAATATTTCACTCAAAAGGGGAGAAGTTTAACTAAGATTTTTGTAAGATATATAGAAAATAATATATATCAATGTGTTGTGATATCTTTTATAATTTTTTATGATGCGTATTTAAAATTATTAAATTTAAAAAATTGCTTTAAAAATTCTGTAAAAAAATATTCGAAAAGAACAAAAAAAACAAAAGGGTATATGCTAAGAGAGTAAAAGTAATTATGTACATGTAAAACAATAACTAATAATGGGATAAATCATAGGGTGAATAACAAATTAATAATTGTCCCTCCAAATAATCTTTACAATTAGTATTATTTATCACGGCATTGGTACTAATTGACTAACGACTAGCTTAGATACAGTATGAAAGTTTACAATCATGCAATATCTCTTCAATTAAAATAAATTTGAATTATTTCCTATTTTAGATCCATCACATTTATTTTATATTACTTTTTTATTTAAAAATAAATTTATCACTTTTTAAATCTCATTTATATATATTAATTTTTTTTCATTCACATAATTTATTTTTTTAATTCAATTATTACCAAAAATTTAGATAGGAGTAAAAGTACTTCATAATCATAACAAGTTCAAACATAATTGTACCAATTTGCACGACTATTTGTCTCGTGATGTTAACAACTAGCTTGTCCACTAAATCAGCATTCAACTCTGTGGAATTTTTTTTCTCATAATTTTTTTCTTCTTCTTTATTTTATAAAAATTGATGTAAACATCTTTGGTCCCACAATAGTTGACTGTGGTCAGCCGTCCAAGTTTTAAAAGTTAACATTTTTTTTTTTTTTTTAAAGTTGGTCCTATGCTTAGAGCATTTAAGTAAAGTGTTTTAAAGTAAAAACAGACAAGAAATCAACTACGTATATTCTGATCAAGGCATCAAGTGTTTACAATTCCGTAAGACCATAACTCTAAATAATGAGGATTTTTAAGTTGCATCTCTTTCCATCACACACATATTGTCTCCTTTCTATATTTTATGCACCCTAGTTAATATAAACGAAAAATATTTTTGTTAATTATAGAGAGTTAATTTTGATTTTAATGGTTGCTTAGAAAATAACAAAGGCAGACCGATATATTATTATTATTATTATTATTATTATTATTATTATTATTATTTTAAGTGTAGATTTTTCATTACTTTTTAATTGATAAAAGAATTATTCTAATATAAAATTACATGCTAAGTTGAGGTATTATACTAAAGTAAAGTTAAAATTTACAAGCAGTGTTTTACATTTTACGTGAAAACACGGTTGATTTTAGGTATTGAGCCCCTTACTAGCTCTGAACCTTAGGTAAATATTTTAGCTACTTTGCCTATGGTCAGAAATGGCCCTGCACACATTATAGTTCCATTAGTAAAGACATGTATATGGAATCAATCTATAATAAGTATTACTAAAGTAAAATACTATTGATATTATCTTTTTTAAAATTGTTTTTATGTCAATCTCTTATTTAAAAATTTTCCTTTTCAAATGTTAAGATGATGTCATAGTCATTATCATATTTTGTATTTATCTTTATTAAATATCCTTTAATAACTATTATAAATGAGTTTAATTTTATCTATAGTAATTATTCTTTGGAACCGAAAACAATTTAACAGTTAATGCACAAATTGTGTATTGCTAATTACAATATTTGAAATGTTTATTCATCACCTAAATTTTAGCAATAGCTCATTGTGTATTTCAAGGAATTAAAATGCCTTTTGTATTTATACTTTGTTTTTTAAACTATAATAATTTTATTTCACCAAAAAATTATATTGATTTTTTTTAACCTCGATATTTTAAAATTTTATCTACAATATTGAATCAATATTAATAATTATTAATTAATAACTAAAATATTATTTTCTTATTTTTCACAAATATTTTAAAAAAATCATTATCATCGTGTATTACACGAGTAATAATCTAGTGATTTATGATGACTGAAACAATGTGCCATGATTAAAAAGGTTTTAGAAATTTTATTTATAGTAAAAAAATTTGGAGTACATATATACTTAATTAGTTTTAATGTCAAGGAACCAACTCAACCAAAAGCTTAAGCTTATGGTTGAAGCCCCAAGATATGTTATATACTCTAACACGCCCCCTCACACGAGACCCCATTGAGCTAGAAGTGTGGATGCGCATAGGCGCTGAATATTCCACTTGAAATGAGGGGTGGTTGAGATTCGAACCCGTGACCTCTCACGTTGGCTTCTGATACCATGTTAAGGAACCAACTCAACCAAAAGCTTAAGCTTATGGTTGAAGCCCCAAGATATGTTATATACTCTATTTACTTTATAATATGGTTAATAATATAAAAACTCGTGCGATGTAAGAAGTTTTTAATATTAAAATATAAATTTATGATTTTTTAGAAGAGAATTGGTGTTGGAATTTAAAGTAGCGCACTACAAAAAAGGGCGAAAATGACGTTGTCAAAAAGGCGACAGGAACGAGGTTATCGCCCTTGGCAACAACTAGGTGACGCCCTGGCGAAGGGTAGATAAAACTTCTCTTACTCCATTGTTGCCATTGTTGGTTAGTTTCCATAGCTAAACTAGATCATCTTAACATAAGCTTAGTCGTTTGCGTAGCTAAACACTACTGGGAACAAAGCATGAACATCACCTGGAAATCTGGAATAAGCTTAATTAATACGTACGTAACCATGTCATAACCATAATCATAACAACGTACACTTACTAAGTGGACAGTTAAAGAACAAATATTCCACCAATTCTGTTAAAAAATAAACCCAAACATGAATATTATTATTATTTGATAGATTTTCTATTATTTACTCCTATTTATCTAAAGTGTCTCGTTTTAATATACTTATTTAATCCTTAATATATCTAATTATGTATAATTAAAAATAATAAAAAGTACATATTAATAAACTTTACATTAAAACGAATCAAATAAAATTCCACATGGCTATGTTTTAACTAATTATTGATTAATAATAAAATACAATTTAAGAGTAATAGATGAATAGCATCCCAAAAGTATATAGTAGACCTAAGGTGAATAGAAAGGAGTATGATTAGTTGATAGTTATTAGGAAATCAGAGGTCAAATGTAATTGGGAAAATATTTTTTTCTTAATTGTGTAAGTTTCCTAAAAGTGTCAGTAGTAATATATAGTAATTTATGAGTGTTTTTTCTTTGTCGTTGATAACATATTGGATAATCAATACAGACCTAGTCGTGCGACACCAATGTGGTTTGATTCAATCGATCTAACTTTCCATCGATGATCGATCTAGGAAGTTGAGTCAACTAATAATGAATCCGTTGATGCATGATTGGGTAGAGCAAAACGACTCCAAACACCTCTACACCAAGTAGGATTTCGCCTAATTGGAAGGACTAGAGAGTACGATAAATCTTTCGGCTAGTCTCTTGAGAGACTATCTTTTTCAGAGACGTCTCTTAAGCCCAATCCATTAAAACTTAATGCCGACTTACCATATTTTTAATGTCTACTTACATTATCTTTAATGGCTACTGATTATATCCTTAATGTCTACTTACAATATTTTGAATGTCTACTTACGTTATTTTTAATGCCTACTTACAATATTTTAAAAGATATATAATAGGCTGGCCCATTTAGAGATGTTCTCACAAAGAGACCGTCTCTCACAAGAATTTGTGTAAATATTTTTAAGGTTGTGTTTCGAAATAAGAATTTCCTTTTAAATTGTAGGTTTTAATTATAAAATCATTAATGAAAGATTTTCAGAATCTAAAGTTTGGAAAGTCATTTGTAAATTCTTAACTTCAACTATTTTTAAAATGATAGTGTAATGTAATTGACTCATTCAAATTTAAAATTTTTTTAATTTGACAAACACTAGATTTAAGTTGCAGAAACTTCTTATTCTTTCTCGAGTATGGGAACTCTTTGGTCGCGCTCTTCTTTATGGGTATGAGATGCTGCCGTTCTTCCCTCCCCAGATCCTAGCCATAGTTTTCTATGGACGAGATATACTGAGTATGATGATGACTAGATTTAAGACAATTTAATTTTTCAAATAAAATCATTATTCCTAAACATCGCGTATATTTGGCAGAATCAAAATAACAACTAAAGCAACTTAAGACACTTCTTAAGACCCAACTAATAGAAGTGGTAGGATTGATACTTTGTTTGAATTGATCGAATGGAGGGAAAGATCCGAAAGGAATGCGTGAGATTTGAAAAGATTGAAAATTTTTTGTTTAGATAACAAAAAGAGAGGAAGTTTTGAAGGAGCATATTTTGAAGGGAAAATATGGACAAATTTTGTTAAAAATGTAATATTTCTAAAGTGGAAAGATTCAAAGGAAAAACAGTTATTTTCCTTTATTTTTCCTTTACTTTTCTTCTAAATAAACAATGTTTACTCTCCCTCTTTATCCGTTCCCTTCCGTTTCTTCTGTCTCTTCTTTTCTTTTCTCTTCTAATTTGCTAATCAAATATAGGATTAATGTACCACCTTAGCCAAAGAGCTTATTTGTTAGCGCCAGATGCCAAACAAAGTTTCCCCATATCAGTTAGGTTCCAAAGTAACTCATTCCTGATGTCCAAACCCACGCATATTTGATCAAACGTATAATTATTTATCATGAATTCATAAGAAGATGCTTAATATATTGCTGAATACTTTTACATAATACAGGATAATTTTTTAATTTTTTTGGTTAAGTAATTCCTAATATCATGACAAGAAAGTTAAAGTTTTATAGAATATTATTTACTTAATTAACACTAAATTTTTTTTAATATGAATCATAATATCATATAGTAAAATGATAATCTTACCGTTTTATGATATGATTGTATCAGAATATAGCTTTATTATTTCTAATTAATTTTGAAGTTTATTTTTTATTTTGTTGCTTTTGTAAGAAATCATTTCCATCTTATTTTCACTATCAGTATATCATGCGATTATGATCAAAACCACATAATTAAAATTCTTATATAAAAAAATTATCAAACAATTTTTAGCCATGAACTTTTTGATCTATTAAACAATGCGTGCATAAGAAACCAAATGCAGTTAAATGAGTACTCTCATTCTTAATTCGTATATCAACTTTTATTTTGGTCACCGTTCTTATTTTAATTTATATTATAAAGCACTTACGGCTCAATGGATAGAGCATCTACATATAAAGTAGAAGGTTTGGGGTTCAACCATCATCGGGTGTAGGTATCAACTGGGTGTTTTTGACTGCTTGCATCCCTCTTTACTCCTTCCTTGATGGGTACGGATATGTTATGTCCGCCTCTTTCAGAAAAAGAAAACCCCCCACCCTAGACCTTGCCTTGTCGGGATACTAAGATTGTCTTTTTTATTATAATTTTCTTATTCGTAATTGGACTCCACACCACCTTCTTTTATCACATTTTTACAATAAAGAATAAAATATTACATCTACTGTCAACATCATTATGTTAGAGTATATATTATATCCTGGGGCCTCAACCATCAGCTTAACCTTATGGTTGAGGCCCCATGATATACTATATACTCTAACACATTATAGACAACAACCCAAAGTCACGCTCAAAAATAGGTACTACAAGAGAAAAAGTAACAGACAATTATAGTCGTATTCCTCCGGATCAGAGAAAGTTATAAGAATGTGGTCAATTTTAACGCAAGAGTGAACAGTAAAAGTAAAATTGATGTGTCACACTCTCCCAATTCAACCAACTTTAATTCATTTCATTGGGTGAAAATAGAAAAGAAATGATAAATCCACCTAGAGAGAAATAAAGTGTAGTTAATTACCTAATGATGAATAAACAAAGATGTAACCATGTAATAAACATGTATGATTAGGCCATGATTAGAAAAGTAAAAGTAAAATCAATCCCATAAAACACTAGCTTTACAGACAGAAATTAGCTGAGAGATGATGAGAAGATGCTTAAGTTTGACAGATTGCTAATATTATGTTAGGTCAATCTAGATTTAAGAATTCAGCTTTTTTCTTTGGAAGTGGTGTTGGCATCTCTCCACTTATTGGCCTAAATTAAATTAAATTTAATGGTTTAGGGATGGTAAGCAATATTAGAATAATCATAAATATATATATTTTAGAAATTAATACTTTCTTCATTTTCTAATGTTCTTTCCATTTACTTTTTGTACGGTTTTCAAAGTAAATTTTGAGCATTAATATCTTTAAATACGCATCATAAAAAATTATAAAAAATATATAATAAAAAAGTATACATTAAGACAATTCTAACGAGATTTCACATGGATATATTTTGTCATCTATATATGTCATAAAAATCTTAATTAAATTTCTCTCTCTAAATTAGAATATTTTAAAGGGGAAGAATATTAGAAAATGAAGTAAATAATTTTAAATTTTTAGATTCCATTGAACTAAGTTTTTATAGGTTTATCTATGTATTACTTGAATGCTCGAAGGTTTATATATACAATAAGCATTAATAGAAGATAATGGTTATGTAAATTGTAAATAATATGTTTACTACAATTTCTTGGTATTATTTTAGATGTTAATTAAATTTTGTTCATTAGCAATATTAATTTGCAAATAAAATTCTTTATTTAAGAAAAGTCAAATGAAATATGTAAAATCTGTCTTATTTTCAACGATTAATTAGTAATTTAGTAAATTTACAAAAATGAATAAAATGATAAAAAATTATATATTTATGGAAAAATAAGTGAAATATGTGGATGAAATGAAAATGCAAATTAATTGTGTGAATAAGAAAAAACGAAAGAATATGAATTATTGCCAAAAATAAGAACTGGAAAAATTTTATGAGATATACTAGAAAAATAGGATTATGGGTATGGTTATCGTCTTCCTTTCCTCTTTAAATTTCGATTATAGTTTTCTATGAGTGGGATATAACACGTGAGATGATGATGAACTAAAAAAATTGGGCTAATTATTTAGAACAAAACAATGGGAATACTTTCCTTTTATATGCGTAGTTCAAGGTCATGCTTTTAAATTAGCACGTACTTACTCGTAAAAATCAAACATGCATTAAACTAAATGTAATCCTTTAAATAAAGTTTTAAAAGCTAGCCGTTGAATATTCAGTATAATTGTTAAAACCATTTTGTGGGTAAAAGGAGAAAAGAGCACACTGCCCTAACCAACATTTCTACCTTCTGCCTTCTTTTTGATGTTCTTTATGGGAATTAGTATTACTCTCTACCTTTTGTTTTGTGTCTTTCATAGGCACATTGTATGATACTTTTCTTTGTTTAAGATAAAAGATATATTTTTTTCTGTTTCAAAATCTTATTATATTAAAGTTTGTACAAGAATAAAAAGAGGGGATTTTCATAATAAATAATTTAAAATGGTTAAACAAGAAAAAAATAATAATAATTATAATAGAATAAAGAAATATACATCAACATTTAAGGGTGGCTAGAAGTCATGATTCATAAGAAATCTCACTTTAATGGGTTTAGAAAAGTTCTTATATAGACTTCATCCATACTATTTAGTATAGATCAATTTAATAATCATAAATATTTTCCCATGATCGTACTTGTCTAGTGAAATATTTACTATTTTAATATCTTTTAAATTAATCCATGCTAAAATTGTGTTGAACAAGCTCATATCACGACTTCCGACATCATAGTTAGTTACCGGATGATTTTATCTAGTACATTTGTGTTCTTTTTAGGTAAAAATAAGTTGACTTATCCTATTACTTTAGTTTGTTTGGAATTGTGCCTCATGATGCCTATCTTTTTCTTTCTATAAGGAGTACAAGTAGCTCTTTTGAATTGCGTATACTCGTTCTTGTAAGTTGTAATGATGCTGCCTTTTTTCTCTGTTGGTGTTTGCTTTTGAGGGGTATTTGACTTTTTAATGGATACCTTAGCAAAAAATAGAGCTATTCATATTTCATACATGGCCTAAGCCAAAAATTCAAACTAAAATTAAAAGTTATTCGATTTGAAAATGTTATTTTTTAGGTGTATTGAGCATATTTTATCTGAAGTAGTTGATAATAAAGAATGGAAAAAACGAACTTGAACTACAACCGATTTTTATAACCAACATATTACTGTTGATCAAGATTACCCAAACCTAACAGTGACTAAATTGAATCAAGGAGTATTCAACTTGAATTATGCAGTTTACTAATTTAGACTATTCACTAGAATTATTCACTTTAATAAGCTAAATATAAGGCACAATAGTCTAATGGATTGTTTATATTAATTTTATTCACTCTAGCTAATAGACTGAGTTTCGATTATTGAACATAGAAGTATAATTAACTCAAATTCCATTATCTTATTAGTTATTCTAATAGAGTAATAGATATTTTTATAAATTAAACTTTATAAATACTTTAATATATTTAGAGTTATTAATCAATGGTTAATGTTTATAAATTATTTTTAATAAAATTAGATGAAAATGATAGAACTTAACTTTTGATTTACAGTAAAACAAGTAAAAGTAACAAAGTAATTATCATTAATCGATTACACTGTAATTATTTTCTCTTAAGTAAAGTGAATATGTTTATTAATTAAAAAACGACTAGAAATTTAATCAAATATTTACTCGATTGATAGTTATCCGTAGTCGATTTGTACATGGTAAAATTGAACCAATTATTAACCAATGACAAGCCAAGATCCATTGACATGCGACTCAAACTTCAACCGACATCGAACGAGTGCAAACTTGATAACTCGAATAACTAATCATCAACTAAACCGTAACTATCTGCCCTGACCTGACTGTGGCAGTATTCAAAAAGTACTTGATTTGAAATATAACTTAACCGAATGACACCCATCCAAAATCAACCCGATAATCCGAATGAACACCTAACCACTTTCCAAAAATAGTAATCCTACCTGTTTAGTCTCACCTATTTCACCTAAATATTCACAATGAGACTAACTCCAAATATGGATAATAGCCAATTTAATATATTTTATGAGAATCCAAGTTTTTTATTTAAATCATTTTTATCAAAAGACGATCTCTTATCTCTTATAAAAATGTGTAAATTTTTTTCTACCCGTAAACCCTATTAAGCCACAAAATTCCAAATCACCCACTTATTTCCCATGCCCAACATATTTAACTAGCCCCAAAATCTTATCTAGCCCAAATATTTATTCTAGCCCAAACAATTCCCTCCAATCGAATAAACTAATTTAAACCTAAAAAAATCAATCCATTCCAACTCAATTAGGTCATGTTATCTTAGTAAAATTCCCATGGATATTTTACTGTAGGGCCATTGACACAATGTCCTATCATCTAAGTGATTTTAAAACTAAAATAAAACTAAAACTTGATCATATTTAAACTGCCAACGATGAGCTACCTTTAGTAAATGGGTTGGTTGTATGAAATTTTCTCTTCAAGTGAATGACTGTCTTTATGTCTCTGATCTTTCCCACAAAATTGTCAATAAATCAAATAAAAAAAGAGTTAAATTGTGTTGTTCTAATGTATCCAACCTTTTGTGTTATTCAATATATTCATATGGGACGGATAGTTAAGCTTGACACTGAATGAGGAGGGCTATACTATGTCGATGAGGTGATCCAATAAGACAGTGTAATGCTAGCTCTTGCAAAGACATGACGTCAAATTTGGTTGTGACATCATCATTTAGGTCACCCATCTCCTAGATATTTAGATCATATTTTCCAGCTTTCTCTAAATCCAATAATAAGGACTTTACTTGTGCAATGTTATTTCGTCCAGTTGTTCTAAAACTAATAATAGTTTTTTTACTTGTAAAACTTGGATTCCTGCTTTGACCGCATAACCTAACACATTTATACTACCGTGGACTGTGACATTTAAGAAATTGAGTTCTATTATAAAAACATCCAAGTAGGGATGGTCATGGGTCCAGGACCCTATTGGACCCGCTCCGGACCCGCCCCTTTTTTAAGAGTTTGGGTCTTAATTTTTGAGACCCATCAAATCCGGGTCGAATCTGAATCCAAAAAATATTTGACGGGTCCGGGTCCTAAGGTGAAGATCCGGACCTGGACCCTAAACTTTTAAATTTTATATTAAGAATTTCTGATTTCTAAATTCTAAAATTATTTTTTTTATTATTAATATATAATGCCTTGAATATTGATTGCCTAATTTGCCTTTTCATTAATCTCAATCCAGTAACTAGTAAGGTTCTACCGCAGTACTAGTGTCCAGTAACCCTAACTTTTTCTTTCTCCTCTAATATAAACTATGTATCTCATTTAGTCTTTTATATTTGATTTTTAATTATGTATTTAGAAAAGTGTTTTTACGTTTTAGTAATTATTTTGTATTTGAATTTTATGGACTCGAACAAGTGTTTGTAATACGATAATAAGTTGCTTACAAAAATACAAAAAGACTCGCAAAAGATTCAATTTTGACAAATCAAAGAGGCTTTGTATAAGACCCATTAAGGACCCTAGACCCGTCAGATCCATAGGGTCTGGGTCTGAAAATTTTGAACCCTTAGGGTCCGGATCCATAAAAAATAAAAAGGTCTGGGTCCGAGTCCGAATCTGACCAGACCTGCTCCAGACCCGACCCATGACCATTCCTACATCCTAGTGGTCAGGGGAACAATACAATAAACTTACTAAGCTGACTCATTAAGCTGGTTAATTAGTCCAAATTTGATTGAAATTGAAATTATTATCCCAAAAGAACCAACAGGCAAGCCAACTGAATATGCTTTGCTACATAGTTGTCCCAACTTAAAATGCGACACTCTAGTGACTCCTACAATTACTCGCGAGATAAGCTCATCTTTAGAACAAGCATCTATTATTGATACCCAAATTTTTGTGAGAGACCATTTCTAGTTAGGTCGGTTTATTATATATTTTTAAAATATTGTAAGTAGACATTAAAAATGATGTAAGTAGACATTGAAGATATTCAAAGTAGACATTAAGGATAAATAAACATTTAGGATAATGTAAGTAGGCATTAAGAATATGATAAGTTGGTATTAATCTGTAATGGGCTGGGCTTAAGATACGTCCCTAAAAAAGACGGCCTCTCAAAAGACTTCTTGTTATTGATATTGATGAAATTAACTCTGAAGTACAAAAAAAAATGGCTACGAAAGACCCTCCATAGTCACAATATAAATTAGCTCGGTATAAGCCACAAAATATAAACCTCGCCTGTCAAAATATCCAGTAGCAAATCTAGTAAGGGGGAGCCTTTCTCAAGAGGAACAAACTTTCAATACAACAATTTACTTAAAAGAATATTCCCAAAAGCTCAAAAAGATGGGAAGTGGAAAAAGGCTATGCAGGATGAAATAAAAGCACTTAAACAGAATCATACATGGAAGAATTGTAATATACCATTTACCAATTGAAAAGCGTCTAGTGGGATGCAGATGGCTCTTTACCATCAAATACAAAGCGAATACAACTAAGAAAAGATACAAAGCCATATTAGTCAGTGAAAGAGTACACTTAAACCTATGTACGTCATTGATTATTTGGAGACTTTTTTTCCGGTTGCAAAACTTGATACTATATGGGTATACAATTAGGGTGTGCTTGGCAATAAGAAACTGAGGTTGGGGATTGAAATTTTAGGAGTAGGACTTTAGAATGTTCTTTATTTGTTTAAAGGGAATAAAAATTGGTAAAGATTAGATTATGGACATGAGTTGAGACTTGAAAAGAAGAAAGTCTCAAAAAAACTCTTGAAAAATGATGGTAATTAATTTGAGTTGAGACTTACTTAATTTATAAGAAACATTTTTATCATTAATTAAAGTAAAAAATAAAATAAAATAAAATAAAAAGTTATAAGCACAAAATTTGTAAATATAATTAATTTTCATCTAAATTTTTATCTATTTTTATCATTTGCCAATTAAGGACATGAGGCATACATATTTAACAGCTAGTCTCTTGAGAGACCGTCTCTTTGATAGATATATCTCAAGCCTAGTCCATTAAAGATTAATGACTACTTACCGTATTCTTAATGCCTACTTATATTATTCTTAAGGCTTACTTACCGTATCTTTAATGCCTACTTTCAATATCTTAAATGTCTACATATATTATTTTTAATACATACTTATAATATTTTAAAAAATATATAATGAACTAATTCAATTAAAAATAATCTACCACAAAAATTTATGTATATTTAATGTCTCAATTTAAGTTGTATCCTAAAATCTCATTCTAAGTGTTATATTTCCATTTTCACATAACACCGCTAAGTAATTATTTTCGAGTTATAACTTATAAGTAATGATGCTAAAATCGTTGGTTTACATTGAACCTATCCAAAATAGATAGTCTCCCCGGACAAATTTGTGACTTGTTATTTGAGAGTGGGAGTTTATCCGAATCGTTCATTCAGGCGTTGTAACTGAGCTAGTTTAACGACAAAACCCGCTCCCCAGTGTTGTTGACTCGAGTCTAAAGGCTATGATATTAGTAGCAAAACCAGAAGAAGGAGCCAGAGATCATCTTCCGACGACAACAATGAAGAAGAAGAATGCTCGATGTTTCGCCATCAATAATTTTACCATCCTTTTTTCTCTTCTCGTTTTTGTTGCGATTTTCGCCTTCGTTGCTCCTCTCCCTTCTTTCTCTACTCCTCGATCCCGCCATCGTAAAAAGGTTTTTGCTTCGGTTTTTCTTTCATTTCTAATTTCTGTTTCCTCTGATTCTCGCATTCGTTTTTTGTTTGTGATCATGCTCCTTTTCTGTATTCAATTTTTGGAAAATGCTGTTGTATTAATTATATTGCTAGATAATTAGTGGGAAGTGAAGACAAAAAGATATTGCAATTATAATCGCGATTATGTGAAAAGTAAGTGAATTATCAGAATTTTAATGCAAAATTTTCCAATTGTAGGTATGGTAATGTGAAAAGCAATTGAAATGGTGTCGAATTTTGTTTTACGAATTGTGTAGGCACATAATTATTTCATTTGCTACTAATTGGTGGAAATGAATACTCTAGTTAGTTTGATCTATCACTAATTATGAGGTAGAATACTGAATTGGTAGATAGTAGCATTTGATTTAGAGTTCAAGTGAAGGAGCACATGTTAAGGATTTTTTTTAGTTTGGTAGATCATGAGATACTTGAGTAATTACACCTTCGTGCTTTTTAAGCTTTCCGTACTAGTGAACTCACGGAAAAATCATAGATTTAGATCGTGCAATTTGTGATGTTCAAATAGGGAAGTTCAGATTCCTGACAATGTAGGGGTGTAATTGTGTAAACGAGCTGAGCTTGAGCTTTGGTTTGCTTGTAATGGCTGTCTACCTCTAAAATATCTCTGTTGCCTTGTTATAATATTTTCATCTCTCCAAATATATTGTTTTGGACAAAGTTCCTCAATTAGCTATTGTATAGTCTTGAAAAGTCAAGTTGAAACTAAGATATGATTAGTCACCAGTGTTAGTAATGCGGTGTGAGTCGGTGTGATGTTTTAAATGTTAAGAGTGTATGCGTAATGGATCTACCCTGGGGATCATTTTAGTTTTCATAGTGTGGGTGTGGCAATTTCTTGCTCTTGAAAAAAAAAGCAATTTTGTGGTAGTTTGAGTATTCTGGTTTAAATGTGGAATTTCTTATTCTGTTTTTATCAGCTGCATGTCAGGAGCTTTGAGATTGCCGATGACATGTTCTGGAAAGATGGTGAGCCTTTCCGCATAATTGGTGGTGATCTGCATTACTTTCGAGTTCTTCCTGAGGTATTGTATTAGAAATTAGATTGTCTGTGGACTTACATATTACTTTGGAAAGAGAAGTTGTGAGTAATATATTGAGTCATTTCAATTAAAACAGGACAATACCTGCATAATGAATGTGGGTGCCATTTTTATCTTCATTTGGACGGTTCTTGTTGGTATAAGTCTATATTGTCTGATCCATTCAGTACTTCAGCATAGAATTTGGGGAAACTAAAGGGGAAAACAGGAAAACATCCAGTGCTTATTTGCTGGGATTCAATTTCATTCAAAAATTTGAGACTTCTTGGTGTTAAATCTTATATATGATGTTCCTTTTGATGGATTCTCAATTTATATTATTGAGCTGGCAATGCAGTACTGGGAAGATAGGCTGTTGAGAGCAAAAGCCTTGGGATTAAATACAATTCAGACTTATGTTCCATGGAATCTGCATGAACTAAGGCCTGGAGATCTGTTTTTTGACGGTATTGCTAACATAGTGTCATTTCTTAGACTATGCCAGAAGCTAGATTTTCTTGTCATGCTTCGAGCTGGGCCTTACATATGTGCAGGTATTAATATCTTCTCCCCTTGGAATCTTGTTTGCAATTTTGATGAATATAAAATATATAGCTAGCTGAAACTTACAGGATCATCCAAATCATTTGATTAAAATCTGAATAACTGAACATTGTGCATTATTAAGGTTGATTTCTAGGGTCTTTTGTTATGGGATTTAACCATATTATCACAGTAACATCCATTTTATTGATTATTTTGTCTAGCACTATATATTACCACTTACACTAGTATCTCATCATGTAAGAGCTGCTTGTAAATGTCTGGCAATGAAACAAATAAAATAAAGCAATGGAGGTATCGATTCTTTACAAAATCATATCTGACCCCATATTGTTCGGATTAAGGCTTTGGAATTGTTGTGTATTGTTGTTGTATAGTACTTTTCGTGACCCTTTCATCGGTTTGCACCGTAGAGAATGTAATTGCCAGCTTTACTATAACAATAATTTATCACCCTCCGACAATATTTTTCTAAAACATTTCACTTTTTGTGGAAAATTCGATCGGACTTCCTGCTGCTATTGCTCACCTTCCTTCCTCTCTGGTAGCTGCTAAAACTTATTATATCTTCGAATAGTGAGAATTACAAGAGGGACTTCTAGTGTTTCTAATATTTTTACTATTAATCTGCTTAATTATCATAATTTTATTTTCCCTTGGCAGCTCATCCCTCCCTGTATTGCATTTTTATAACATATTGTTTGTTAAACAAGATGAGGAACTTAAGATATACGAATATGTTACAGAGTGGGATTTGGGTGGTTTTCCAGCTTGGCTACTAGCTAAACAGCCAGCTCTTAAACTGAGGTCTTCGGATCCTGAGTACCTTAAAATGGTATGTTTGGGTGTACCTTAAATTGGTACTTGAACTATGAATCAAATTTATTGCTCCTGGTTATGTTTCTGTGTAAACTTTCTCATGTTTATGATATCACACAATTTCAACAAAATTGCTTGTTCAATATAATCTATTAAGTAGTTTTTACCCGATTAATGTAGGAGCCAAAACAATGGAATAACAAAAACATCATTATTCTCTTTGAAATGTCCCCTTATCAATATAGTTATATGGATATATTCTATATGGATCTTTTAAATATATTTCAACCACTTTACAATATTACGAAAAATATAGAATGTTAGATTGTGTAGAAAATTCTGTGCTCCATTAACACGTCTGTTTATGAGATTTTGGTGGCCTAGGGCGAAATCAATACCGAACTTTAATATAAAAGCAATAGTTGATTATCGGATTATTCTGATGTTGTTAAATGTGATCTTGAACAATTAGAACCATTATGGATCATAAAACATAATTAAATGTGATCTTGTTAATCACACAATTTAACTATTAGGTTAGGATCCTTTTAATTCAATTCTCATACTCCCGTTTTATTGATTGATGTAAAAAAATTTAAACCAGAATTTGTCTTACATGTAAATTAATTTACTCCTAATATCACACTCCTGTTTTATTGATTAGGTCAACAATATTTTTAATTTAAAATTATAAATGCAAATTTAGTTATAGATCCATAATTCTATCAATAATTTCATAATCACATTAACCCATATTTAAATTGGGATCAATCCCTCTAACCTAGATATGAAAATCTAATCTCTAGTCATTATAAATAACAAATAAGATGAAATTATATAATCTAACTTTTTCAATTCTTGCTTGATCACCCACTCAATGTCGTCTTTTGCCTAGGTTGCTCTTTTAAGTTTTTAATCTGGCTGAATTGTTCTCTTTATATATACATATATATATATATATATATATGTGTGTGTGTGTGTGTGTGTGTGTGCAAGCCTATATATCAAAAGATTAAAAAGAAAATTGATAAATATAAACTAAGCTCTTATAAAACTCAAAATCAGTGGATGAAGCAATTCAGGTCTTCCATAACCTAGATATATCAATAGAATAAAATGAGAGAAAGCCTAGTCCTTAACTAACTATGAACAACAATATTGAACTTGGAATCTGGGATATCACCTTCAGTTACAACATTACTTTTTTATAAATGAAAACACTAGATCTTCTCAAGACTCGCCAAAGGAAAGAGACTTCCATCTTAATCTTTTTTTTTTCACTCATTAAAAATCTCACCATGAAAATCCCATAAAAGTAAATCTTTGTTGACCTTATATCAAACCCAACTAATGTACTACATCACAACCAACCAACATCAATATGAAAAATAACCAATCAATCACAACTCCAATAATGTAAAAGCTTAAAGTAATGGAGCTCTCGGATCTTGCAGTATAAGAACTATATTTGGCAATGAAGAGGATTGAGCTAAAGGGTTGAAATTTGTAGCTCAATTAATGTTATAAGACATTTGATGTACGGGACTTTGAAGTAAGGATAGTTAGGTAGGTAAAGGTATAGACAATTATAGTAGTGTTAGAATATGAAATTAGAGATAAAGATAGAACTCATACCTTGGGGATGTCAATGGCAAAGGATGAAAATGTAGCAACATTCACTCAATTTTACTTTTGCCTAAACCGCCTTTTCAGGTTTTCGGCTAGCCTTTGATTTTTATTTTTTTTTATTGAATTACGTTGAAAGAAAGAAACAGAATAAAACTATCCTAAGAAGGGTATACAAATATACAAGTGAAAAGTAAATAATACAAGTGCAAACTCCTTCCCCATGCTTAGAAAAAAGCAGTGTACTTAATGCATAACAGATCGGCACAGAGGATTATAAATGATAATTCTTAGAAAAAAGCAGTGTACTTAATGCATAACAGATCGGCACAGAGGATTATAAATGATAATTCAACAAGCATATAGTAATGGAAAGTTCGTGGTTCAATGACTAGTAGAAGAACCAGGATGATAAAATGAGGAGAATGAACTTTTTTGCTTGAGTGAGTTGTTTACATGCACTTGTCTGTCAAGAGTTTGTTTCACTATCGCTTGATGCTTATTGTTTTCATTTTGTGTAGGTGGATAAGTGGTGGAGCATATTACTCCCGAAGGTGTCTCCTTTTCTTTATGGAAATGGTGGTCCTATTATCATGGTTCAGGTGTGCAACTATTTTTTTATACTTTTTTCAACTAGGGTTGCGATCATTCATTATTGGAAATAAATTTTTGAAGAATTGATGGATCAATGCTATTGGTTAGAGGATAAGTCAATGTTGTGAGCGGTTTCTTGTCTATGTTCCCTGAACATTGATTATGTGATGCCACAACCTAAATCAGGATTTCCTTCTCAAAGAGAAGATGATTTGATTAATCTTCTAAATTTATAATCTTCATAGTTTAACACCTTTTGCACTAACCCTTTTTTTTTCATGTCTAAGAAGGGGTATTTTATGGCAGATAGAAAATGAATATGGTTCATATGCAGATGATAAAGCTTACCTGCATCACCTGGTCAAACTGGCAAGGAAACACCTTGGAGATGACGTAATCTTGTAAGGCAATGACTTTGATGTTCTGTTGATTGTTCTTTATTATAGGTTAGTGCTAGAGATGTTTGTGCATTTTTATGTTAAAATCTTCCTACTAAACACTCACTAGATAATTCCGTTTGATACCCTACTCTAACTAGTTTGAGTTCTTCTTATCTAATATCTCTTATGTAAGTCACTAGTTGAAATAGTTACGTTAGGTATTCAGGTGTTCCATTGTAGACTAGACCTTAAAAGAAATGTTCTTAAACACATTGCCTCTATATGGAAAAAAAAAAATCCAAGGGATAGTTTTAATTACCAAATATTTTTATTTTTGTATTTGAATTTTGAAGGTCAAGCTCTTCCTTATGTCGCCACTCGCCACTTTTCATGTAGCACACATAAGATCAAGGACATATAGGTAGTGGCTTGCTATATTTTCTGTAATAGAACTTCATGGTATGATTTTGCGGTCAATATGGATGGTTTTGTTGTCGTCTTAGCCTTGTCACGCCATGGTAAGCTCAAAAACCTTAACTATGGTCACAATACGGTGATGTGCCCTTGTTTTTGCACTATTGTCTTTGCTTCTTTTTCATTCACACACTCGTTACAGTGTTACAACATTGTGGAATAAATATCTTATATCTTGATTTTTGTATGATGTTGACGTTGAAGCTGCTTCTGCTATTAGGTCTGTTACAAATAATAGTTAGGGATTGCTCGAATAAAAGATGCTTACGACGATGTCTATTTTGTTGATGTTAATAAGCAGCAATTAGAAAAAGTCTAGGACGGCTATCGGCTGGGTACCTGATTTGAATGTAATTAAAAGCTGTTATCTAACTATTTCTGGGTCATTTGCAATCTCTGTTTAGCTCAATCTTTTTTATAAACAATACTTAGAATCTAAACTCTCAGTTACCATGACATGCTTATTTAATTTATTCATTCAGGTATACCACAGATGGAGGTACAAGAACAACTCTTGAGAAAGGAACTATTTCTGGGGGCAGTGTTTATTCAGGTGGGACCAAGAAATGTTCATTGAAGTACACCTGTTTAGAAAGAAATAGGATGAATTCTTTGCTTGGAACCTCAAATTTTCCACCATAAAATCTAATTAGCTTCGAAATTACATAAATTACAAGTTTCCATTATGCAGGCTCACAGCACATTGTGACCTATTAAAGTTCTTTAGGTCGTCGTATTTCTTGATAGTTGATACAATAGCATGAGAGATGCTATAAAGGTTCAGATTCAGCTTTAGTTTAGAAGTCATATTTGAGATTTCTGGATATTGATGTTGAGCTCCAAGGCTTCAACTTCGTATATTCATTCCATTGTCACAATTACTGGTTGTAATGTCTGTACATTGCTACTTCTAGTACTGCAATGCTTATTATGACCAAATTTGT
This sequence comes from Amaranthus tricolor, assembly GCF_026212465.1. NCBI lineage: Eukaryota > Viridiplantae > Streptophyta > Magnoliopsida > Caryophyllales > Amaranthaceae > Amaranthus > Amaranthus tricolor. The sequence continues at coordinate 21,263,943 of NC_080051.1, read as the reverse complement.
TCCATCATTTGCTGGGGGAAACTTTTATATCTCTGGGCTTTTTTAACAGAATATATGTGTCATTAGAGCCATAAGAGTGATAGTCTTGACCTTTTGATTTCTTTTTGGTTCCTATTACCTACAACTGGCATTCAATTTTGTCTAAAGGGATGGGAAGCTTTTTCTTGTTGAATTTGAGGTGATGTTTTGTCCTCAATGAAAGGTAATGTTATTTTTAATGTGATTGTTACTAATTACTAACAAAAAATAATATTCAGGATATCAAGAAGAACAAAAACAAAAGTTCCTTGTCTTTTATTTAATATTGCTTGGCAAGTAAGTTGATATCGTAATGCTGTAGCCTATAGGTACAAGACACAAGACTAACTGGTAGGAGATCAAGAGTTCATTGATTTAGTTTGTTTATGTTACTAGTCCAATCTTACCTTGTAGCAAATTGCAGTTTAACTATATATGATACCGATATATTTCTTTATACCTGTGGCAGCTGTTGACTTTGCAACAGGTGATCAGCCATGGCCAATTTTTAAATTGCAAATGCAATTCAATGCACCTGGAAAATCTCCTCCTCTATCATCGTGAGTGTTATGTTGTGGTTCCAATTTCTTGGCACATTGACTGAATGATATTCCATATGACCCTTATAGTGTTTCTTGTTCCAGGGAGTTCTACACTGGATGGCTTACACACTGGGGAGAACGGATTGCAAAAACTGATGCTGATTTTACAGCAAACGAGCTGGGAAAGATTTTGTCGAGGAATGGCTCTGTGGTTCTTTATGTATGTTAAAGGACTTTTTACACACTATCTACAACTGTTTGTCCAAACATATGATATAGCTATTGAAATATTTCAGATGGCACATGGCGGCACAAATTTTGGATTCTTTAATGGAGCAAATACCGGTTCAGATGAGTCAGATTATAAGCCTGACCTTACATCTTATGATTATGTGAGTCACCGTGCCAACCGCTTTTTACATCACGTTTTATATATGTACTTGATGAAATGTGTCTTTTCTCCCAGGATGCACCAATTCGTGAAACAGGTGATGTGGACAATGCCAAATTTAGAGGTACATCTTCAATAACTGATTCAATTTTTTTGTTTGTACTTCCACTTAAAATTATTTAAATTTTGTATGAAATTAATGCGTAACTTAATCTGAAACATATTGCTATTATGTTTTCCTCCTAGTTTTCTTTCTAGTTTTCACTTAGACCTTTGTTTAAAGCCATGCTAAGAGCTATGAGCAGCAACCTGTGAGAACTACTATGAAATTGGACCGACTAATTTGTAGTTTCCAAGTGTGGAAATTTCTTCATTCTTTGCCCCTCAAAAGTAATTTCTACTGTGCTATCTTGATTTTACTTGGTTACACGTACCAGTAGAAACTTATCCTATGTCTTTTTTATCTTCTTAGATACTAATTAATTAATCCTAGCCTTTTTTTCTGTTAAACTTCTTCCTTCTCCAAGTGGCTATGACTGAATTTTCAGTAAGTAGCACACCTACTCCCTCCATTCTTATTTGGTATTCCCATTTTCTCGTTTAGGCAGTTTCATTTATTGTTCCCCTAAAGATTATTTCTATTATATCACATTTTTTGGACATAATTAAACTTAGTCACCCTAATTTTTATTTATTAATGCTTATAGTCCTCACATTCTTTATACTCACTTTATTATAACATTATTATTAATGTTTGTGATCCTCACATTTTTCCCACTAACTTCATTTTAACATTTTTTAATGTTTGTGGTCTCCATATGTTTATCCCACTACCTTTATTATATATTTTTTTTAATGCTTATGGCTCTTGCTTTTTCTCCATTAACCTTATTATTCAATAAAATAATATATCTTACCATTTACAAGATTAACTTTTCTTAATTTCCCTTAACATTTCTTATGGGACATCAAATAGGAACAAAGGGACTATATTTTAGTAAATATTTCCACCATTTACTAGATTAACTTTTCTTAATTCCCGTGAACATCTTATGGGAACATCAAATAGGAGCGGAGAGACTATATATTTTAATAAGGTGGATCCTTTTTAAGGACAAAATTGATCGAACTGGAATACTGGATACTCTCTTCATGAATCTTTTTTATTTTTATTTTTCTGATGAATAATGTTTGGAAAGTTGGCTCTCAGGTTCAATTATATTCTAAGACATAGCAGAGAACACTCTGCTCTTCTGAGCAGTCAGAAACACTTTCCCACTCAAACCCTCTGTATGAAACATCCTGTGGGATGTAAAATTGGAAATGTAGTAGTATAGATAAGGAATCTCATCCATAGTACGCTAAATCATTGTTTATGGAAAGATTGAGTTTCCTACTTACTTTGGTTCTCCACAACAACGTAAGAATTAAAGGTCATTTATTTACATCGTAGCTTTAATCTGGAAATCCAAGCTTCAATTTTGTATAGCGCAGTTGTTTTAACTGCACTAAGCATCATTCACAATAAGAACGATTTGCTCTTTCTTTTTGTTTTCCAGCTATAAGGAGGGTTATACAGCAATATGCTTCGGTCACTCTTCCTCCAGTACCTGCCAATAATGAAAAGGCAGGTTATGGATATGTCCAACTCAAGAAAACTTCAAATTTATTTGATATCCTTGGCATTCCCAATAATTCAAATGTAGTTGAATCTGCTAGCCCAATTCCTATGGAGTTTGTAGGCCAGGTATTTCATGAACTGAGTATGGTTGTGTTCATATATCTGTTTTCTTATATTTTCTGTGTATGGTGGTCTAAATTCAATTAGCTTAGTTTCACAATTGCTTTTTGACGAAGCTTGGATTCGAAATGTATCTCCATCAGATACTCCGTGTAATAGTGTTTCTTTAACCCAAAGAGAGTGAAAGGGAAATCAAACTTTTACCTTGTCTATCAAACAAAAGATAGATGCTGCTTACTGGAAGAAAAGGGAACATGGGTTTTTGTCCAGTTAAGCGTTTAAAATTAAAATTGATTACCATAACAATGTATCTTCTTATAACTTGTATGATGGTGGCTTCAATATGAACCAAACAATCATTTTATGCCTTCTAATTGTAGGAATATTACCAAACAGTCCATTTATTGTGCCACGTACTTCAAAATTTCATTATAATCCACCTTGACAAGGATTGGACTGCTAAGATTGAATCTTACTAATCGTACAGAATTGATGGAGAGGTAGTTTTTTGTGTAATGTTTTAGATGATTTCTATTTGAAAAATAAGCCTTCCTGACTTTTACTCTTGTGTGCAGATGCATGGATTTCTACTATACATGTCAGAATTTAATACGCATGATAATGCTAGTTCCTTAATGATATCGAAGGTAAGCTTTTGATCCCTTATACATGCACTCGTTGCCGTCTTTAAATTATGTTTTTAGGCAATAATTTAGATTTCTTTTCTACTTGTATAATCTTCACTTTCCACTAAAAGTTTGCTTCTCTTTCCGAGTGTTTTTTCCCTTGGAAATTGTCATGCATCTGCGTTCTACATTTTTAAAAAGTAATGGTAAAATTTTACTATGGACATGTGAAAGGCGATAGTCATCCTAGTAATACCTAGCAACACATTGATTTTACTCATTCTTGTCCCTATTGAGTTTCGACACCTTTGATATCCATTACAATGAGGCGATTTCTCCCAGTGGCTTGACAAGCTGGATGCAAGCTATTTGAATGCTATGAACTATGAAGTCTTCCTCTATGCTTGCAATAATGAAGTCTCGTTGAATGTTTTGTATGTATAACTTGCCTAGTATGCTGTTAGCACTGTATGTGCATAGGAGTAATGACAAGTTTGTTTTTACCGCAAGCCATTGGCAGAACCAAAGGGGTATCCATGCTGTCAATGGACAGAACATAAGTCCCAAACACAGGAATAGAGAAGCAACATTGGTGTTGGATGAGTTGGTAAAGCTAGACTCATGCCTCGGAGGTCAAGGGATGGACTCCCAACTTTCACACGCATGTGCTTTTTTTTCCTCTTGCTTAAATAAAAGCTGTACCCAGCCCCCACTGTTTACACATCAGGTTTTGCTATTTTTAAACTAAAACCCCAAATACTTTTTAAGTGTAAAAATGGGATAATAGTCGCAATCGTGGTAATGGAACGACGATGTGGTAACGGGAATTATGTGGTTGTCGTAACGCCTAAATATCGGTGGAATCATAAAATATCCCTTGATACGGCCCAAAACGCGGTTGTATAAAAATGTAAAAATTAAGTTGGGTAATATTTATCCTCAAAATTGAAATAGAGTACTATTATGACTCAAATATCTATTTTTTTCCAGTAACTGACTTAAAATATTAAAATATCAAAATAATAAACCTTTTCAATGATGATAATATTATTTGAGTAGACAAAATTTGGGGTTAAGATTCTTAAGTTAGAGAAAGAGAAAGAGTAGGATGTGAAAAGATGAGAAAAATAATTGGGAAGGCTTAATTTACATCATAAAACAACCTCATCCCACGATATATTAGCAAAAGTCTACTAGGATGACATTGCAACTTGCCGATCACAATATTAGATATCCTAAGGGAATTTTGATGGATGTGCCTCTGAGGGTGGGAAAACTTGTTCTTCCATGTGACTTTGATTATGGACTTGACTGAGGAAGTGAGGAGATTAAGACTTCAATTATTCTTAGAAGACGTTTAGCCATTGTTGGGAAATTCATTGATGTTGGTAAGGTTAAGCTTGTCGGCAAAAAAAGATATGAAAGGCTAGCCAAAAACACGAAAAGGTTTTCTAGGAAAAAGAGAGTTGAGTGTCATTTCTGCTACATTTTCAACTTTTGTTGTCAACTTTCCTAAGGTATGATTTATATCCTTATCTCTTCGTTTTTAATTCATTCTACCTCCACATAAATTGTCTTGACCTTTACCCACTTAGTCTCCCTCAATTTAAATTCTCGCGTATGACATGTTTGATAACCCTATGACACCACTTAAGCTTAAAAAAAATTTAACCCTTTAGCCCTAAATTCATCTTGTTTTTTTGAGAATTTTCATGGTAGGATTATTTTATAAGTGAAAAAAAAGGTTAAATAGGAAGTTTCTTTCTTTTGGGAGTCATTAAGAGACTCGGAGTGATATGTGGGGATCATAAGCATTATTAAAATATTAAAATAAGGATGAACAAGGGTATTTTTGTCTGAAATTTGTGATATAAAAAGAAAGATTTTAAAATGGAAACAACAAATAAAACACCCAAAATGGAAAATGGGAACTTCCTTAAGAAACGAAGGGAGTATTTAATTTCCGATGATATATCTAGGAGCTATGAGGATGTTGAAGCAAAGGGTTTTAAAATGGTTTTCTGATTTTTGTACCTATTTGCTTGTTGAGTTTTAGTGTTAACCAAATATGGGGAAAAGTGGGTTGATTACTTGGATTCCTTGGCTACACCGGGAAATAGAACAGAGTAGGAAGAGAGTCATAAGAAGTACTTTAAGACCTTTGGAGACCATGTTTTTTAGTGATTTTGGCCGAAGTTTTGGTTGAAGTATGCTTCAAGCACTGACTCGGCTTTTTAGCAATCACCCCCAAAGTGGAATCGGCTATTTTTTTGGAAAAATGTTTGGCGGAAATTTCTAACTTCTTCATTTGGAGATGTTTTGTGCTTCTTTTTGCATTCTACTTAATGTCATCCCTACATATATCAACTAAAACTTGGACTAAAACACCTTAAAAATCATAAAAATAGCTTAGTTGCTCAAAACCCATAGTAATAACATAGAATGTAACAAACAAAGCCAAATTCACCCATAAATTGCCATTATTCTTCCAAATGGAGCATAAAATGTGTATTATAAGTGCAAATATTATCAAGGAGTTATTGATGTATAATTTCATTTACTTTATGCAGGTGCATGACAGAGCCCAAGTTTTTATTTCATGCCCTTTCAATGACCATGGAGGAAGACCTGTTTATGCTGGAAAAGTAGAGAGATGGTCCAACACAGCGCTTCAGCTTCCTGATCTCAAATGTGTTTCAAAAACTAGTTTATATGTTTTGGTAAATGCATTATCTTTTTTTCTTCAATATTCTTCCATGTACTTTCCCAAAGGTATCTGCCGCTTATCCTTTGTCTGTGCTCATACCTTGCTAATTGTTTATTGAACTATAAGCAGTGCTTTCTTCAAAAGCACGAGTTTACTATAGTTGCTTTTCGCGTCTCTGACATCTGCTATGACTTTGCTGTGCTTTTCTTTTCACCAGCATTTCCTTACAGTAGTTTTAACTTGTGTTCTTAGGTTGAAAACATGGGCAGAATTAATTATGGGCCCTACATTGCTGACAGCAAGGTAGTTATCTCTCTCTTTGTAATAGAACGGATCTTCCATTCTAGGGGATATTAACTGAATCCAGGACAATAGTGAAGAAGCATGATAATGAAGTAATGGCGTTAAACTGGTTTAAGATGTAAATAATATTGTATTACTGCAATAAAAAGCACAATAATGAACAAGTATTTGAGAGGCTTGCTCTCTTCCAAAATGAGTACTATAAACTCAACATAAATGCCTAAATGTGTATAATATTTCTCATTTCCAACCTTTTACCATTTATACTAGTTTCCCCTTCTCTGTGAATATCTTTTGCTAGATTGTACCTCCCAACTAATATTATGATACCCAAAGTACTCTTTACTTTGATATGAAATACTCAACTTTGTGGATGTGGGATGTGTCCTTTTTGGCTTCTAACCTTAAACTTACATATCGTCTTTTGTTTTAAGGTTTTGACAAATTATATAGACTCCTAATGAGCTGTTTTTTATTGTATGGAATTGTCCATTTTATGTATGAGTAAAACATGTTTTGTTTTTTCCGTGATCTTTAAACACATTCCTGCATCTTTTACCCAGCTCTTGAGTGCTGATCTTTGAGAGTTTTGCAACTCGTTGGGAATTTCTTCAGTACAATAACGAAGACTAACTGGAAATCTTTTGTCCGAATTACTAATATTTAATCTCAATTCTCAATACAGCATTAATATAATTCACCATCTTAGTCTCTAAGATATACGTTTATATTATACAAAAACTGTGATCGCATTGAAGCACAGAGGGCCTTTTTCCTATCTACTATTTGGCAGTATAGTCAGTATTAAAAGTACTAGTACTTCAACAATAGAAGTTTTTCTGAACTGTTTTTTATTGGTTTTATTTCAGGGAATTTTGTCTCCTGTTTATGTGGATGGGCATATTCTTCAAAATTGGAAAATGTTCTCAATTCCACTTTCCAATCTGAATGATCAGAATCGTAGTTCCTTTCATCAGGTTGCGGGTAGTGACCTCACTACATTACATGCAAGCAAAATTATGCAGCATAAGAGCAGTATGTTCTCTTTCTGTTTGCTTATCGTATGAGCCGTTCAAGGAGTGTAAATTACACTTTTGCTAACTTGTTTCCAATTGGATATTTTTAAATATCCATACCATTCCTTTTCTTTCTTGTCTTATTTCCAACAAATCGGAAGAGGCTTGCTATATACGTATTATTTCTACCTTTGTGCAGAGAACCTCTCAAATGAACCTGCTTTTTACACTGGTTACTTTATAATCGATGATGCTGATCAAGTTAAAGACACATTTTTATCAGTAGCTGGCTGGGGAAAAGGGATTGCATTCATCAACGATTTCAATCTAGGACGATATTGGCCGGTGAATACTTCCTTGTCATGTTTTGAAGTTTAGTTTTAATTCCATTCTATGTCTATTAAGGAAAATTAACAATTGGTCTCTTACAGACATTTGGGCCACAGTGTAACCTCTATGTCCCTGCTCCACTTTTACGCCATGGGAAAAACACAGTGGTCAGTTCATTCAATGCTACGATATCAATTTTTAGCATGTTTGCCATCTCTTGCTCTCCAGTCACACCCCATCCCCACTAATGCATCAATTGCAAGTACCTGAAGTAGGTGGTTTTAATATTGAAGGGTACTAAATATCGGCTTCTGATTTCTAGGTACTCTTTGAACTCGAATCACCAAATGCAGAGCTTGCAGTCAGATTTGTTCAGCATGAGAACTTCTCATGCAGTCAAACCAACTCAAACGTTCGTGAACTTTAAAATTGCCTGCACCAGTGATAATTATTAATTAGGGCAGGTGTTTCACTCCCTGAATAGAAGATATCTTGCAAATTGGTACTGCTTTTCTATGTGGAATGTCATCATGGCATCTCTGTGTTGAATATTTACTGTGTGTTCAAGTTGCTAAAACTCTACATATATCAATATTATCAGGAAAATCTTGCAATGAAGTAAAACTCAAATTTGCAAGGTACTAAGATGTGACCAAAATGTACCCCGTAGTTCTAGAATTTCTTGTAGAAACTTTAAACTTCTAGACTTACAGTGCCTGATAACGTTCCGTCAGATGGCTCAAATTTTATGTGGACTTCCATATTCATAGTTATCTGCCAAACATATGATTTGAATTACTAACTGGAGCTATTTTATCATCTGAGGTGCTCGTCTGTTCCTAATTGGCTTAGTAATAATTAGTAGTACCTCGTCTTACTCCTTTGTAATTGGAGCCAAATTTAGATAGCCGGAATCTAGTGTTTGTTACTGTTAAGATATCAAAGAAAAGACTGTAAAACCATTTCCTAGCATATAGAAGTATATATGTATGGTATTGCTAGCAAGAGATCTTCCCTAGAGAAGTCTAGATTATCTAAATGTATTCAGTTACCTATATAGTAACGTGGACAAACTTTAAACTTTTAGAACCAAAGGAAGTATATTTTTTAATTTTTAAAATGATTAATAGAATTTAAATTAGCTATATAGTTTTGAGTGGATATTGTTATGGTGCACTCTTAACAAAACTCATCAACAGCTAATAGGCAATTTACCATTATAATTTATAATTTACCGTATTTTTTAAAATGAAAACATCTTATTTTATTAAACAACCTATCTCTTTAAGAAGATAAAAAATTTCATTTCTTAATGCCAAATTCACATAAGATGGATAAAATTTTCCTGGTTCTTAGACAAAGATTAAAATTTTTATTTAATTTTTTAAAGTAAAGGGGTATTTTAAGAGAATTGAAAAAAAAACGTAGGGTTTTAAGAAAAAAAAAAGGAAATTATGAGAGAAGTGTCTTGTAATAAGAATTGATGAAGGAGGAATTGTAAAAGTCTTTGAAGAATTAAATTTGTCAAAAGACAAAATAATTGATCAAGTTAATATTAGGTCAAATTATTTTTTATCAGATTAATCATGTTTATGAGTGGGGCTTTTTCAGTTTCAAGAGATTCAAGTGGATCCAATTGGTCAAGATTCAATTTTTTTTCTTATTAGCAAAGTTTTCCACGTTCTAAAAACAAAAAGTTTGAAACAAATAAGCAAAAATATATAAAAAAAAATCACATTATAGCCAAGTTTTAAAACTATTTCTCAAAATAAACAGTTTTTTCTCAGACCTGAGGTTTGGACTGTTCGCACTTAGTAACAGGCTAACAGCGAACAAAGGCAGAATGTTCAAAAAAAGCAAAGGATCTATTCGCTATTACTAACAGCGAACAAAGCTAAACTTGGTCAAACAGGGGGATCTGCTATTTTTAGCTCGCATCTATTCGCTGTTACTAACAGCAAACAAAGACTGAAAGTTGAAAATAGTCAAAGTCTTTATTCGATGTTAGTAATAGAGAACAAACTCTTTGACTTTTTTTGACCTCTAGTCTTTGTTCGCTGTTATTAACAGCTAACAGCCCCAAACCACATATTTGAGAAAAAAATACTTGTCTTGAAAATAATTTTACAAAGTTTGCTATGATTTAAATTTTTTATATATTTTTACTTACTTATTTCAAATTTTCCCAAAGAGCAACGTTAAAATCTATCTCTATTTAGTTGCTAAAAAGCTTTAGCGAAGAATTACTTCCCTAAACTGCCACCTCTCCCACCTTCACAAACAACTTCTTCATCTCAATTACTATCTAATTTTCTTCACATCTCCAATCCTTATTAATGTCCAAATTCTCCATTCCTAACCATTACTCTTTTCCGATCTTCATTAATATCACTGATCTTCAATCTCCATTATTTCCCAAAAGCGGGAAAACAAAAAAGAAAGTTACTAACCTTGAATCCAAAGAAGTCGGCAGCGAAGATGATGTCTTTTTTTATATAATGTAAATATCGACAAACCATTTTCTTCACAAAGTCGTAAGATTATTTTTCTAGTCGATATAAGCTTCAGCTGGACTCATTCCAAAACAATCTATGTAGTAGTGTTGGTTAGATTCATAGATGTAAAGCTGAAAATATCGTTTATGTCGTACATCTTGCCTTACGACACGTTTGACATTGGATAGCTTTAGTAGCTATCTTTGTGGTTATTACTATGAACATATGCGTTTGCTCAAGCCATTGAAGAATCAATTTATATCGTCAATGACCTTACACTTGTTTGGGGCTAAAAGAGGCACAATTGAGACAAGATCTCAACAAAAAAAAGCACACAATCATAATACAAGTTAAACTATTGATCTACTACTCCAATAAAAGCCATATTTCAGTAAAGAATCAATAACAAAGATCACATCTTGATCCTCCATTTGCTCGTTGGGCATTGATATGATTTTCAACCAAAATCAACGTTATTAGCATCCCCAACAAGTCAAATTCAACTTGATTATCATTAATATCAAACTGTCTCTATATACCAATATGATTTACAGCAGACAGCAGCAAATTGATTATTGACAAGTTGAGAAATGATGAAGCAAAACGGGGATAAATAGAGATAAACTAGTTGTAGTATAAGTCGCATTCGAAATGAAGGTAGCTATCACAAGAACCCGACACACTAAGCTTACAACCGCAACTAAAATCTCGTTCATTATGAGACAAGTTGCAGATTTAGATTACCTCCATTTTCATTGGGTTTACACATCCTCGTAGAGTTGCAAATAGAGTCGAAAACAGAACTTGTTTCGTTCTGAACAAGTTGAGTTCAATTTCTAGCAAACTAGGACCATGAGCTATATAATCTGACCATTCCCATCATAAAATCTAGGAACGGTAACAATTGCACTCATCGGTATTATTGAAAGGACACCATACACTAGTAGCTCATATAGGAAAAAGGTGGTAAAAGAAGTCACTTGGCGGGTGGCTTGGATGCATCTGGTTGATCCTTTTTTGAGCCCGTAACAGCAGCTGCTGCAGCAGCCGACACAGCAGCTGCTGCTGCTCCTAACTTTACACCTCCTGCAGCTTTCATTGCACCGGCTATTTTCGCAAAAGCAGCAATTCCTCCCACAAGCATTGCCCTCAAAGCAACTGTTGGTTTTACCTCCATATTCTTGTATTTCAAAGTGTGCACTCAACAGCCCAATCTACGTTAAAGTAATATAAAAATATCAAAACCAGAACAAGCTAAACAATCAAGTACCTCAGAAGGAATGAAAAGGACATTGTAATGAAGCCATTGGAATTACTTAAGATGATAAAAGTAAAATTTTATTCAAGGGGTCCAACAAAAGTCCCATTAATAAGTTATTCGGTACCTGTATACAAGTCATTAGATGCTTTATCTTCTTTTCTCCATCTAAACAAATTTATTAATACGTTTTTAGTTAAATCAGAGTACTTCATACTCTACTAGAACGCGAAAAATTACCCACCACTGCTACTCTGACACTTTTCACTCACCCAACATGTCGAGATATTGCCATATTGGGTGTCAACAGTATACAAAATAACACCAGTAACGACACTCTCCTAACGAGTCTGAGTAACATAGGATATCTATCAATATGCAGTCATTTAAACTAGAAACGGCGAAGCAATTACTTACACGCATGGCAACTCTATTAGCAATAGAAAAAAAAACCTATTTCTTGAAGGGTTGTGGACAACAAAGTGAAGGTGAATGATCCACAATCGTATTCAGCAAAGTGCGTGACCAAGTACATACACAAGTACATGTGAAGGTGTATAAAGTGAGTACCTAGTGTGTAAAAAAAGTGCCGGGAATATGAATAAAGCGGGCACTTAATGCCCACATCACTGTATAGTGACTGTATTAATAAAGGATTTTAAGATCGAGACCAAAATATAAATCGTGACAACTGCAAAACCATTCACATTCACTTTTGTACCGTGATCGAAAACCGTATTTTTGCACAATTGCACTATGATTTTAACATGTGTATCTCAGATGCTTCCATCTTCCTACAATGGTCACTTCCAATAGCTAAACATTTTGACTCATATAGTAGTGCTCATAGTATTTTCTTTTAACTTTAATGGCACACCTCTGTTGCTAAAATTTTTATCATGTCTCTCCATTTGAGCCACTTGCACAAAATCGAAGTCTTAACATGAAGATACGTATCTTCGCTCTCGTGAAAAAATTAGCTAAGATACTTGAAACACTCATTTGGATAGCTCCTTTACATCTAATTGTATTACATATCTATTATGATCGTTTGTGCTAAAATGACACTCCATATACTTTATCTTATTTTGACTTTGTCTAAATCCTTATGAATCTAACTTCTGCTTCCACATCTCTAGTTTTTTTTACCTCATCTCTGGATTCTTCCAATAACACAATTTCACGCAAACTATTTTAGAATATCCATTCCCTCGAGACTCGTTTCTTCATTTCAACTTCTTTAAGCGAGCGGCTTTTTCAAGTTGTTCAATGGGATTTTCGTTAGTTCTTCTATATTTCGAATAGTACCTGAAATTGTGTTTTCAATTATCTAATAAATCACGTATCCATGAAGAAGAAAGCGGTAAGCACCATTAGGCTTGTCATTGCACCCGAAATCAAGTACAACTACTTAAAAGAGACGAATTACGGTGTGTTGTTGGCTTGTTGCCTTTTTGGAGAAGCTTCAAGCAGTGTATGCTTCAAAGTCTCTTACCAAAAAACTTTGTTTGAGGTGAGAGTATATCAACTCATGAAGGAGGAGGATACAACCATGCAAGATCACATTAACACATTCAAGCAACTTATGTGTTCAATGTGGATGAGAAGAGAGGGGGAATCTATTACACTTGATCAAGCATTGGCCGCGTTGCAAGAAAATAATAGGTTCTTGGAGAGATGTGAGGGGGAAGGGAAGAAGAGTGGGGAAGAAGGCTTTTTTGTGAGGGTTCTAATAGAGGGAGAACTAAGGAAAATGGTTACCAAGGAAGGGATAAGTCTCAAGGGAGGAGTGACTATAGTAACAAAGACTAGGATTGTTACTATTGTAAGAAGAAGATGCACATTCAAATGATAAGTAAAGATATGAAGGAAGACCTCAAGAGAATGAGGAGGTTGAGGGATGGTGGTAAGAAGGATGTTGAGAATAGCAGAGATTCCTCTCTAGGTTTTGTTGATGATAAAGAAGATTATGGAGCAGTTCTTATTGATGGGGAGTGTCTTATGGGAAGGAATAGGTGATTAACTTCGGTTGGTCATTTCATATTTTTTGTAAAAAAGAAAAATTTACGGAGCTTAGTGTTTGTGAAGGAAACCTTATCACTTTGTCAAATAATGAGAGAGTGAAGGTGGAAGGTATTGGTGAAATTGTTGTTGTGACACGTGATGGTGTTAGACAGTACTTAGTGAGGTAAGGTATGAACCTATGTTTGAAAGGTATCTCATCTCATTGGGTAGATTAGAAACTAAGGGGTACTCTTTCAAGGTTAGTGGTGGGATCTTGAAAATCATAGAGAGGGCATGGTGCTCATGAGAGGAAGAAGCAGTGAGGGAACTTGTACATGCTACAAGTTAGTGGTGGTTGCCTAGGCCATAAGATTGATGAGAGTGTTGGTGGGTCACCCAAGAATTTGACATTTGATGATGGTGGGATAGCTAGACTTGAGGGGAAGATTGTTAAGTGCCAATTCTCCTAGATTGGGAGATGATTTTGATCATCTGATAGCCCACTCTATTGCTTGAAAATTGGAAGATAAAGTTGGGTGTGTAAGAAAGTATAAGGGGTTGACGTTTGGATAACTTCGTGAGGTGATTAGAGAGGTGCATGTAGGGTGCCTAAAACAAAGCAAGAGATGTCTTGAACAAGGTAAGAAGGTGCACAAGAAGGGTCTTGGTTCATGCCTTGAATGAGGAAAGAGGAAGGAAGAAAGGTGCCTTGAACGAAGCACACAAAGAAGTCCGAGATGGTGCTCGTTCGAGCACATATGGTGCCCATCCAAGCACCCTAATGCTAGCCAAAATACGGGTTTCTGTTTTAAGCTTACTTGGTGGGCAAGTCTTGGGCCTTTAAGCTGGGGTTATTATCTTGTTTAGGGGTTATATACGGACCCTAAATTTGATGAGAATGAGTGTAGAAGGCTAATACATAGAAAGCAACTAAGGTTGACAACAAGTTCCTTCTTTTTATTAGTGTGTTTCTATAAAAGGAGGGAACTTTCTACTTGAGAGGTTGTTCTCAAGGCTTAGGAGGGTTGTTTCATTAATGTAATGTTGATTTAATGAAATACAATCTTGTTTGAGAGAGAGTTATCTAAGATACTTCATTAATGATCTTGTTTGTGTGTTTTGTGTGCTCTTTAGAGTTTAGTGTATACTATGTTTTTCTTTGTTTTATTTCTTTTGGTTCTTCACTAAAGAGAGGTCCTTAGTCTTTAATTTCAAGTAGGTATAAAACTCCCAATAGAGTATAAGTACATAACCTAAATGAACGCCGCTCATCAACAATTTATGGTCAAAAACCACAAATAAGTCGTTTGATCATTGGTATTAAACGGTAAGAATGTTAAGAAAATAATGCAATTTAGCAATGAAAATTACTTTGACAAGATTTATAATCATACTTATTTCACATCCATAATTTTCTGTCTTATACTTGTTTGGGGACTTCATTACCATGGAAATACATAGCAAATTTCATGAAAATCAATATAAAACTCATTCCCATTGGCACAATACCACAACTTGAGATGTTTGTTTGAATCATTGAAGAATCAATGCAATGCCAAGAACAACCTCACACTTAGTTTGAGAAAAAAATATCAAGAAAGAGAACCCCACAAAATTGCACAGAGCAAAAACTCTATAACTCGAAAAAAATATAAACCGAGTAGAAATTAGAAAATCAATAACAAAGACCATATCTATGATTCTTCTTTTGTTTATTTGGACGTTTTACAAGCATTTTTTTACCAAAATTAAATTTGTTAAAATCATCAATATCCAACTAGCTCTATGTACCCACATGATTTACAGCAAACAAGAACATAATGATGAAGGAAAAACGGGAAAGAGAGAAATATAACCTGAATCTCCAACGGATGACCAAAACCCAATTTAAATTTACCCTGATGTTTTGATACTATTAGGAATTAAAGCAAGAAGAAGGAAGTCGGAGGACATTCAATTAATACTTCTTATTTTCCCAGGAATTGGAAATGAAATTTGGGGATATTCGACTGGGTTCAGTAATTTTTTTTTCGTTTAACACAAATTCTAAAATGGGATAGTTGGTAAAAAAAAACATTGTCAAATGATAATAGTATTACTTTATAAAGTAGATTTTTATTGTGATGACTTATCTTATTTATAATATAATTTTTGGATGATAAATTAGGGAGACAATTCATATTGTAGAAGACCATCTCACTATGAATTGAACTCGTATAATTAATTTAATTTTATAATTGATCGTTTTAAAATTGTAATTAATTATTTTAACACACTAATCAATAGAAACCATTAAGAAATTAATTAATTATAATTAACCATTTTAGGGTGAGACAAACACATATAAGACTTGTTATAAATGCACTCATAAGGGCTTAAGGCAATTGAGCCAATTCTAGAGTTTGTGAAATTTAAATCAGGTCGGCCGTTTATAATTTTCATACCCACTATCTACCTATTATCTATGTAGGAAAAATATCTGTTAAATGTGACCAAGTATACCCATTATGGGCATATTTAACTTATTAAGGGATGCTATTGTAGTCATTTTTTTATTGTGTCGTCGCTTTTTTATCCTTGATGATAATGTTTTTAACTTGTCTCTAAAATAAACTCTCTCAACTTAATCTTAATGTCAAACCAATATAAAAGGTGAATTCAACTTCGACAAATCTCGAGGTGACTAAATATTTTCAAAAATTACATGAAATTCATAAATTTTGATGTTAAAATAGACCAAGTTGTGCATTTTGTGCAGCTCAGCAACTTTTCTTTTTAATAATTAATTAAATTTTATAAATTTATTCGGGATATCTTGGTGGACTTTGGTCGTGAGGAAGTAGATTATTGTACGCAATTTAATACAAGTATAAGAGCCAACAACTTAACATTTAACCAACCTTGTAACCAAATCCGACTTTAATCTGATTTTAAAATAACATTAAAACTATGTAAAAAGTAATGTGGACACAAGAGCTGATTTTGAATCGACTCGAAAGACTTGACTCAAAATCAACCCAATGACCTAAGTGAACACATCTTATCCTTTGTATTCAATACATAGATTATTAAATCTACATTTCCTTGATATATTTTTGGGTGTGTCTTTCAATGTAGTCAATATAAAAGAAACACCACAATCACAAATTTCTTTACGATTTCTATAATTCATCTCTTGTACCTAAAAATAATTAATAATGTAAGAAAATGTAATATGAATTATTTTTAAGTTTAATAAAAAATTAAGTTATCGATAAGGTAAATTTGTGTCTAGAATACTTATAAAAATCCATGTGTTGCATTATGTTGAATAAATGTTGAATTTAAAGAATTTTAAAAAATCATCAATGAGGAGGGAAAAATGAGAAATTTAAAGAAAAAAAAGGGTAGAAACACGAAAAAATACCGATAAATAAAAATGAATTTAATAATATAAAATTAAACTTTATTAGTGTAAATCATTAAATGGTCTTAAAAACAAAAAACCCTACGAAGTCTCCTATGATTCCTGGTTCGAAGCTTGTAAACCCCTTAAACCTCTACCAACATTTGCGTGTCTTTGCACTTAAACCCTACAACTTTATCTTTTTTTTGTTCTTCTCCAGCAGACCAGCACAATGTATCGTGTAGCATCTTCACTGATCAGGTTTGTAATTGTATCATACAATTTGCTCATACAGTATACCAATTGACAAGTTTATCAACACTTCTTTATACTTGTTTTTCTGCTTTCTTTTGTATGCAGGTCTTCTGCTGCTAAACGACTGGTATGTTATTTTCATTTATTTGTTCTTTTATTTAATAGCCTTTTTAAGTCTGAATTAATGTAGAAAGTAGAGTTTTGATTTATGGGTTTTGTTAAATTTAATTTGTTGTTGTTCCAGAATGATTAACTTGGATATTACATACAGAAAAAGTTAATATTTTTATTGCATTTGATTGTGACAGACTGTGAATTAGAGTAGAAAATTCAATTTGATTTCTGGGCCTTGTTATTTCGGATGGATTGACGTGGGTGAAACTGAAAAGTTTAAAAGTTTTATTGCATTTGATTGTTTAGGCTTTTGAACAATGGGTCTTACTATAAGCATAAAAAATGGAGCAGATTGGATTTTTTATTTATTAATTTTAAATGGGTGAGTTTTTTAGATCGCTTTTTTGGTAATTGAATTTGTAGGTAAACAGTAGGGTAATTGCGAGTAGGAATTATGTTGCCAAAGATGTTAATTTTGGTGTTGGAGCTCGAGCAGCAATGCTGCAAGGAGTTAATGAGATTGCTGAAGCTGTCAAAGTCACTATGGGACCTAAGGTATGAACTTTGATTCCATTTTTTAGTGTAAATCACACTGCAAAAATACGTTTTCAGTCACGTTTGCAAAACAGATATTGCGGTTAATACAAATGATTTTGCGGTCAATGT
The DNA here is from genome assembly GCF_026212465.1 of Amaranthus tricolor. Classification (NCBI taxonomy): domain Eukaryota; kingdom Viridiplantae; phylum Streptophyta; class Magnoliopsida; order Caryophyllales; family Amaranthaceae; genus Amaranthus; species Amaranthus tricolor. The sequence continues at coordinate 21,246,092 of NC_080051.1, read as the reverse complement.
GGTCTATATTTCGGTCACGGTAAACTCAAAAACCTTTACAATATGGTCTCGATATGGTGATGCGGCCTTGTTTTTGCACTATGGTGTAAATGGCTAATAAGAGTATTAGTAAATACTTTATGTCCACAATTTGATAAGGATTCTTCAAGAGTCGTTGAAACCGGTAGTTTGATCGAGTTAAAAAAATGTTGATGATGTGTTTATATTGAATAAGTGAGTCTTGATAGTAGACATTTGATGTTGCTTTGTGCTGGAGAATATGAGATTATGAGGTAGTTGAAAGTCTTACGAATTATTTGCTATTATGTTGAAATAGGGTTGCAATGTAATCATTGAAAGGAACCATAAAGACCCTAAAGTCACAAAAGATGGTGTTACGGTTGCCAAGAGCATTAAGTTTCACGATAGAGCTAAGAATCTTGGTGCAGAACTCGTAAAACAGGTCGCGAAGGCTACAAATACTGCTGCTGGAGATGGTAATTATCTGCCTTCATCCCCTTTTGTGTTGTGCTCTGGCTGAATTTGAAATTTCCATAGTGTAATTATATAGAAAGCTTTACTTGGCTTCTTTCATTTGTAATTATTTCTTGACTGGCTTAGATTAGTTGGTAATCTGACCAATCTATTCAAGTGTTGAATTCGATAAAGGAAATCTTCATTATTTAATCATCTTAATGAAATTCTAGTTACTTTTTCTTCCACTTATCTTGATAATGTAGCTCATAGTGCCGTTTGTCTGCATTATCCGACTCTTACTGTTCTGGTTTTTCTCCTTTGTGAATGGGGTCAAGAAGTTGTTTGACACTAGTAATGTACTAAAAAATTTACATCTCTTTCTCTCATAATGTTCATTCCATAATCAACTTTTGTTGATTCTGCACGTACCTGTAATTAATCGGGTGGCTCTTCATGTATGAATTGCTTGCCAAGTTTGATTGTTTTTACCCAAGTTAAGAATACATGTCTGCACTTAAAACCTAATGCCTTGTTTTTTTGGTTTAGGAACAACGTGTGCTACTGTCTTGACTCAGGCAATTTTAGTGGAAGGATGCAAATCCATAGCTGCTGGTGTAAATGCAATGGATCTGCGTACTGGGATCAATATGGCAGTTGATGCTGTGGTGTCCAACTTGAAAAGTAAAGCGGTGATGATAAGTACCCCAGAGGAAATCACACAGGTAATTTTTTTCAGTTTGATATGCATGTTCAATAGGCAGGAATGACTGATCGGTTTTATAAGAAAAAATGAAATCGGGATCCATTAGTCTTAGGTGGAAATGTGGAGTCCTGAGAAATTATTTCTTTGTGAAGAATGTGTGGTAAGTAGAGAAACTATTTGGTGTTGTTCCATAAACAAGTAATATTTCTCGTGACAGGTGGCTACTATATCTGCTAATGGTGAGCGTGAAATTGGTGAAATCGTTGCTAGGGCAATGGAGAAAGTTGGAAAGGAAGGCGTTATCACTGTTTCCGTAAGTAACTAGTATGTTCAACCATACTATTGTCAATTTTTACTTGGGAAAAGAGATCATATTGGTTGTTAAATTTTATTTTTAGGATGGAAACACATTGGATAATGAACTAGAGGTGGTGGAGGGCATGAAATTAGCCAGGGGTTATATTTCTCCTTATTTTATTACCCATCAGAAGACCCAAAAATGTGTAAGTATAATGCTACGATATGCATTTGATTAAAAACTACTCCTATTATGCTATCTTTCTAAGGTATGCTTAAGTTTTGAAAGAGTCTGATTTTTCTTATGTGCTGAATGTCTCTCTAATCAGGAACTTGAGAATCCGTTGGTTCTAATCCATGAGAAGAAAATATCAGATATGGCGTCCCTTGTTAGAGTATTGGAGTTGGCTCTTCAGGTTCAATAGTGTTTTGATAAAACTCCTTCAAATTTGAGTTATTTATTATTAAGTGGCATTGAATATTTGGTTGATTTGAATAATTTTTCTTTGTTGATATGGGCTTTTGAAAGATGAATAGACCTCTACTAATAGTTGCCGAGGATATTGAGGGTGATGCCCTAACCATGTTAATTCTCAACAAGCATCAAGCTGGACTTAAGGTGAGCATATGTCAAACACCTAATAATTATTCTGGGGATATTTCATATGATAGCACTGACTATTCTTATGCACGAGATGTAGCGCTTTTTTTATTTTTTCCACATGGTATCATTGAAATTGTACAGTAAATGATTCTATAGCATTAATGAGGCAAAACTTAGAATATTTTGTTAAGTTTATGAAAATACAATTGCAATACTTTTGTACCCTCCCCTTATAATATCACCTTTTCTCTCCTTTCCTTACGTTAAGGAACTCATCTATGGAAGCCAAATCTCTATTAATCATCCCCCTTTCCTCTCTCCTCTAGATTTCCTCGTCTCAATCACCTCCAAAATGCTCACCCACTTATACTAGTTGCACAAGCGTGCCTTTATGATTGCACTATCATTATCACCCGCTCTTTACAAGCATTGTGCTTCCTATTATCTAAGTGCTAAATGTATCTTTTTGTCTTCCTTTTCCAAGTTGTGAAAGTCTCCTAATTTTGCACAAGTTAGGTCCCAAAAGAATAATATCTATCCTTGGCATCATTTATCCTTTGTAATTTTTTTGTCACTGAAGGTCTGGTGCTTTTTTATGTCCTTTCCTTGCCTTCTAGGTTTGTGCCATTAAAGCTCCAGGATTTGGAGAAAGCCGGAAAGCTAGCCTTGATGATCTAGCTGTATTTACAGGAGGAGAGGTAAGGCATTTTACATAATTGTTTTAGTGGTACTTCGATTTGTATGTCTTCAGTCATATCATCCATTAATTTTCTTGTTAGGTGATCTCAGAAGAGTGTGGTTTGACTCTCGACAAGATTCGACCGGAAATGCTTGGTTGTGCGAAGAAGGTATGTATTGCCTTCTGTTACATTCTACTTGAAAACTCAATTGAAGACTGATTTTGGATTGGGACAGGTTACCATTTCTATGGATGACACTATTGTTTTAAATGGAGGGGGAGACAAGAAGCTGATAGAAGAGCGCTGCGAAGAGGTATAATGATGATTTCTAAAAGTCTTGTCTCACTCGGCCCTCGTGTTGAATTTCTAAGTTTTGACTTTTTGAGTGAATTATACTAGTAACTTTGAAGATTATGATTGAAGGTGACTTTCACCAGCAGTTTCCGAAGTTTAGAATCCGTTTCAGTTTACCTACTTGGGGTTCGTAACATGGGAATAAGCGGATTACAGGAGCTATTGATGCCAAAAACCTTCACAAAAACTTGTTTCCTTATGTGTCTCACTTGAGTGAAACATCCACGTGAACGACTAGTGGAACTGATATATTGGTTCATGTAGCCAACACTAATCTTTTGGGATTAAAGCCCCGGCATTATTGTTGTTGTATTTCCATGATGTCCACTAATTCTAAATATCTACCAGTCAAGCGATCAATGTTCCAAGATCCAATCTTAATTTATCACCCTTGGTTTTCATGTAAAAACATACGCCCTAGCTCATTTAACATCGTACTTGTGCTATCACTTCGGGGTTTTAATTAAGAAGTGAACCCATAATTGATGTCACTTGAACGTGCAACTTTTATTGTTACCTGCAGCTTAGAACTTCCATGGAGAATAGTACTTCAACATTTGACAAAGAGAAGGCACAAGAAAGATTATCAAAGCTTTCTGGTGGTGTTGCTGTCTTCAAGGTTCTCCTTATCTCACAAATAATATTTTAATCTATATATATTCCACTAAACGAGAATTCAACCAATATTTTGTATACGTATGGAACAGGTTGGAGGTGTTAGCGAGGCTGAAGTTGGTGAGCGAAAGGATAGGGTCATAGATGCTGTGAATGCTACAAAAGCTGCTGTCGAGGAGGGTATTGTGCCCGGTGAGTATATTTCTTTACTTATTGACCGGTATTTTCAAAAACTAGTGCTAAATGATGTTTTAGTTATTACGTTATCTTCTTTTTACACTTGTGGTGTTTGAATCTTAATGTTAGGTGGCGGCGCTGCTCTCCTCTATGCTACAAAAGTTCTGGAGAACATCCCGACTAAAAATGATGACCAGAAAAGAGGAGTTCAAATAGTTCAGAATGCTCTCAAGGTTTACTTTTGATATGCTATAAATATGTATATCATAGTGATGGTATGTTTGCTATTTGTAACGGTATCTGATCATTCTTTAGGCACCTACATTTACCATTTTGTCGAATGCTGGTCATGATGCTCCGTTGATAATTGGCAATTTGTTGGAAAAGAATGATGAAACTGTCGGTTTTGATGCCTCTAAAGGTTTGCTTCTCGTGATCATTTCTTCTTTTTTTCCAAAACGTTCGAATGAAACCGTTTAACTAAATGAAGCGTAAATGAGTTGCAATCGGGAATCTAAAAGAATACTGTTTTAGACTCAAGTGCATCATTTTGAAAACTTCTTATAAATTACTTTTACTTTATGTAAACAGGCGAATACGTGAACATGGTAAAAGCAGGAATCATCGATCCTGTTAAAGTTATTAGAACAGCATTGGTCGATGCTGCAAGGTAAAGGCTCATTCAAGCAATAAATATCTTAATCTCGACTATTCTATGGCGTTTGCGTTGCATTACAATCGTTTTATTTTCTGGTTTACAGTGTTTCCTCTCTTCTGACCACAACGGAAGCTACTATCATCGACCATCCCGAACAGAGCAGAGTCCCACAACGCGTGCCCGACATGGATCAAATGGACTTGTGATAATTTGCTTCAGAAACTTTCTTGTAATTTAGTCGAAACGTTGCTCTTCTTTGTATTTCGATCTTCAGACTTCGAGCACTGAAACATTTTTTCCGGGAATTTCTCATCCATTTATTTGAGTTAAATTGAAAGTGTAAAACACTGCACCAAGAGCTTCTTTATAACGGTGGAATGAGATGAAATCAAACCCAACATCTTGCATTTTGTTGCAGCTTGCAGCAAGTAGAATTGGGTGATTTGAATTTTATTCTGCCAACTACCAGGTATACAATGATATACTTGTTAATTTTTTTGGTAAAATTGATATTAATAATTTAATTTTTCACCTATCTGTTGTGAAAAATTTAATCTATGTATTATTTTATAATAATCTAATCTTTGTCATATATTTGCTACAGTATACCATATTATTAATAATAGTAATACTAGGATATACTGCCAGCAAATTAAGATAAAGGTTGAATTCTTCACAACGAATTAAGGTTAAATGTTAGAATATTGAAAAATAATTTAAAAGTGAGATTATTTATAGGGGACGTGTAAAATATTAAATTATTAATATTAATTATTTTCAATTTTTATTGTTGAAAATTTTTCTCAATTTTTTGAAAATTTAAGAAAAATAAAGTTACATGATAAATGGACGAATATTATTGATAAAATTTCTATCTAAAGAAAGAAAAGATTCAACAAGCCCTATATATTTCTAGTTCTATCTAATAATCCCTCCGTGGTTCTCATAAATGTTTACGAGAATTAAGAAAAATAAAATCTTTTAAATAATAAATGTATTATTTTATTAAATAATAAATTTGATAGTAGAAAAGTGAAGACCGTAAACATTAAAAAATATATATTAAAAGAAAGTTAGTAAAAAAATATGAGGACCACATCTTTTAAAAATATGTTTTAATAAAGTTAGAGGGAAGTGGGAACCATAACTAATATAAAAATACTAAAATGAAATTAGTAAAAAATATATGTGGATCATAAGCATAATTAAAATATAAAAATAAAAATGAATAATTTTAATTTTAACCAAAATTTGTGATAAAAAAAAATTTGAAAAATTCCGTATGGTACCACATCTTTTAAAAACATGTATTTATAAAGTAAGTTGGTGGAGTCAGAACTAATATAAAAATATAAAAATAAAATTTAGTGGAAGAAATGTGGGGTCATAAAAGAACAAAGTTAATTATGATCAAAATTTGGGATATAAATCGAAAAATTTTATATGAGACCGCATCTTTTTAAAATATGTTTTTATAAAGTAAGTTAGTGGAAGCCAGAATGTTAAAATGAAGTTAGTGGAAGACATGTGAGAATTATAAGTATAATTAAAATATAAAAATAAAAATAAGCAAAGTTAATTTTGTTCAAAATTTGTGATATAAATTGAAAAATTCAGTATGGGACCAATAAATAGAACAACCCAAAATGACAACACACACTCTTGTGTGAGATGGTCTCATCGTGAGACGTTTTATATGGACAGAATAACCTAACTAATATAATTATTCATATATGGACTCTTTATTTTAAGATCGTCTCGCCGAAAAATGGTGTATAGTAGTTAAAACAAATTTAAGACTAAGAGAGTATATAAAATTAAATTGCACTCTATCAAACTAGATCCATAATACCTAAACAATGAAGGGACATTATATTTGCTTCTCAATTTGTGACCGTAAACAATGACGCTGGATTCCTTAAATCAAGTCCATAAATATGGTGTAAGGATTCATCTTCTTGGTTTTCCAGTATATCATTTTCTTCTTTCAATGTAACCACCTCTTCACTGTAAAATTGCAAAATTCCAGAAACAAACAACACTTATTTGTATACTTAATTATATCTAAAATCGAAACCTAAAAATATTGTAGTATGTTAATTGTAATGTAAATAATTGTTCATTGGATGAAGATGAGGATCATACTTAAATCTGTCACTTTGAAGATTATGATCTGAATACGACATATCAACGTTAGAACAATTATTAAATTTACTTTCATATTCTCCGCTACCATTTCCAATCATATGGATTTTCGGCTTCATCTCCGATTCCTCACCAAATTCATTTTTCATTACAAAACCCTGGCGGCCATGATTCGTACTGCTACTCGATGAGGCTAACATAGCCTCCTGTTGATTAGCAATCCACGAATACTGCTCGTTTTGATTAGCGATTCCGGGAGAAACATACGGAATAAAATTTTGTTGATTGTTTCCTTGATTGGCTTCATCGTTATGATAAAACCGCATCAAATTTTGATATTGCTGGAAATTATCAATATTATTTTGATAAGAAACGAATTCATTATTGATTTGATGATAACTATTGTTATGATCTTCGGCAGAAGTATTATTCTGCTCGCATTCAATCTCAATCCGCGGATTAGGTACAGAACCAAGGGATGCAATTTGATACAATGGAACTGCATGTTGTTGTTGTTGCTGTTGCTGTTGCTGATTATAAAATTGAACCTTATAATACTCAATCTGTTGACAAATGGCATGCAATTCAGATTTGTAATATGCGATTTGATATTCTAAATGCCTAATCAGCCCTAAACATCCGTTTACAGGATCTTTAGCACGCATATTAGACTGAAAAATAATAGTTGCCATTGCGTGATTTTTTTGGACAGTGGTAAGACCACGTATGATTTTAGTAATATTGCTAACACCAAACAATTTGTGCGCATTGAGGAATTCTCTTTGCCGATCATGAGGAAAATAAGGAGCTAATGGACAATCGGATGCACATTTCCTTCGTTGGTACTTACACGCAGCGCATGCTTGGCTGCCATTGCTAACTCTGCTATGATGGGATAATTGGGAAGAAGAAGAAGAAGAATGAGGGTGAATTAAACTATTGCTCATTTGTCTTGTGTTGGTGTTGAGATTTCTTTGCCAAGACTTTTGGAGTTTTTTGTGCGAGCCTCAGTTTTTTGGGTTGCTTGTCATTTTTTGTTTTAAACTCCCACAATTTCTCATTGATGAACAAAATGAATGATTGGGAGAGAAATAAGGATGCGTAATATAACTTTATATAGATATAAAACAAGAAGGGTTATAATTTATTTAGAATTTTTGACAATTTGTTAGTTGTTATAGGTTTTTTTGATTTTTCTATATTTGTATTTATGAGTTATGAGTTGTCAATTTTATGGCAAAGCAAATACCAAGTCTACATGATTTGTTACGATATATTTGTACAGTTATATTAATTTTAGTATAATAAACTATAATTGTAATTATAGTTGTTTACTTTTTCCAAATCATTTTCCTATTAATAGTGAAAATAGTTTAATATAATTGTTTAACAATAATAGATTTATAAAAATTACTAATTTTAAGATGAAATCATGAATGATGTTCTTACACTTTTTACTATTTGGAATTATTTGATTGGGGAGAAAAAAAATAGGAGATTAAGAGATAAAATAGGGAATCAAGAGACAAAATAGGGAATACAATCTAACAAAATAATTTGAATATTTTTAATTTTTCAATATTATGCTGAATAAAGCTTATGAAAAATTAAAAAATTATACTTGTAAGAAATGGTTTGAAGGTTTTAAATCTTTGACTTTTGGATCAATTTTCAACCTTTAAATTTAAATTATAAAAAATCTTAACTTTAACTTAAATGTAGATAAGAGATTAAGTTCGAGAAAATATGAGACGAAGCCTATACAATGAAAAAAATATTAGAAAATATTTTTTTTAAAAAAATAATATGGGTTGACCCAACTAAAGTCGTCTCATAACGGCCAAAATAAAGAATTAGGTTTTTGTTTTTTTTTTATTTTAATCCTAATCAAAACCGAAAATCAGGTTTTTGCTTCCTTTTTTTCCTATATTCTATCTACCCGCATACTCCCTCCTCTTTTCATTCCTCTAACGGCCCGTTTGGTACATGGTATTAGAGGGCGGTAATGGTAATAAAATTAAGTAATGAAAATTTTGGTTGTTTGGATACCTTCAATGGTAATGGATGGTAATAAAATAAGGTAATGAAATTACCAAAAAGGGTCATTTTCATTACCATCAAACAACATGGTATTAGGCGGTAATGGTAATGAAGTATTACTGTGGTAATAAAATAAGATAATGTTGTTTCGAGCTGAAGAAAAAAAATAATGAAGAAAAAAAAGGTAATGTATGTAATTATCCAAAAAAAATATTATTATTAAAAAAGGAATCATTAGATAGAATAATTTAGATACAATAATGCTTTTAAATACAAATATACAATAATGAAACTAAGAGTCATTACCATTTTTTATTACTAACAACCAAATGCAATCAATGGAATATTATCTTCCATTACCATTCTTTAGTCATGCACACCAAACAAAAGAATCTTCATTACCAATTCTCATATCCATTCCTTCATTACTATTGCCATTACAACATTTCATTCCCATTACTTCATTACTATCAACCAAACGGGCCGTAAATGTCAGATACAAATGATAAATTGTCCTTCGAAAAAACGGAAGATTCAGTCCTGCAATGCTTTTAGCCATTTGATTCTGGGTATAAATACCAGTCAATTAACTTTTTCTTCGTCCCCTGATGTTCTGGTGAATACCCGAGCCTTGTTCCTGCAGATCTTCTTTATTTTTTTTCAAAGCCAGCAACCAGCTCTTCCCTCCTCCCTTTGTTTTTCAATACAGCAAACAATATCTTTTCTTGGTTCTTGTTTGCCGAAAAACTCATGAAAGATATTGTTTTATTTTTTAATTTTTTATTTTCTTTTTCTTTTTATCGGTATATATATATATATGGAGAAGTTCAAGTAAAAACCATCCTTATATGAGAACCGTGAGAACCATAAAAAGGCGTTACTTTTTATATAAAAAAGTGTTACTTATTCCAGAAAAACGTGTTACTTTGGATTTGTATTTTTTTCTGACAGTTACTGTTTTTTTTTGGTAAAAAGTACCAGATTTTTTTAAAAACAAAAATAGCCAGTTTTTGAGCAAAAGTAGCACCTTTTCTGTAAAAAGGTAACACATTTTTTGGTTCTCACAATTCGCATAGAACCGTGGTTTGCACCTGAACGCGACCCTATATATATATATATATATATATATATATATATATATATATATATATATATATATATATATATATATATATATAGGGAGAAGTTTAAGCGAAAACCATCCTTATATGAGAACCGTGAGAACCAAAAAAAGGTGTTACTTTTTATATAAAAAGGTGTTAACTTTTTTCAAAAAAACGTATTACTTTGGATTTGTATTTTTTTTTCTGACAGTTACTGTTTTTTGGTAAAAAGTACCAGATTTTTTAAAAACAAAAGTAACACAGCTTTTATGCAAAAGTAGCACGTTTTCTGTAAAAATGTAACACATTTTTTGGTTCTCACGGTTCGCATAGAACCGTGGTTTGCACCTGAACGCGACCATATATATATATATATATATATATATATATATATATATATATATATATATATATATATATATATATATATAATTCTCCTTATCTGTTAATGATTTTATTATTATTATCCTACCAAGTTTCTTATCAAAGAATTTTTTATACTCAAATATTTATTAATTAATTAAAGATTAGTTGAATCTATTTGTCTCTATTTAATTAGATTAGATAAGCTTATGATGATTGGTATTGAATTAAAGGAATGTTGGCCGTTGGGATTATGAATTTTATTGGGGAGTATTTGTAAAAAGAAAAATTAAATGTTGGATAATTTAATATTTTACTAGATGAAGTATTAGATTTCTTGTGGACTTGTGAATTCTAAATTAGAACAATTATGAAGTATTTGTATTAATTAAATGTAAATTATATAAATGATTCAATCGTAAATTGATGGATGTTGGAGTAAGTTTGTTGGATTTTAATGATTAGTATGAAAGTTACGAAGATTAAGTAATTGGTGGATATGTTGATTATCGGTGAGTAATAGATGATATAGGAGATTCTTTTGGAAATCATTGATTATAGAATGAAAGTGTTTGTTAAGCTACAGTTTCAAGAGGTGTAATAAAATGTTATTATAGTAGCATTGAATGTATGTTAGTCATGCTATGTTTATTGTTATGCTTCAGAAGATGACTTCGTCGAAGAATTTTTCTAGTTGATTACAGTGAACCGGTTTTGGCTACCTAAAGCGTTGTGTTAATTTTGATGTGTAGTTTCAGTCCCTTAAAAGGGTCTGATCAGACTGTATTTCTTAAATAATTTTATTAAAACTCTTTTGAAATTGAAAATTATTGAGATAGATATGTTGTGACTACTTATGTTGATATTGTGATATGAGTCAATGGATCGAGATCACAAGCTGGTCATTGATTTAGGAGAGGCACATTGTCCCCTACTCCCTATTTTGAGGTAAATTGTCATTAAGATATTGACTAGATTTACCAGAGAGTGACATAGTCTTAAAGTTATGGGTGTTTCTCTTAACTAGACTCCACAAATATCTAGAACTAATGGTGCTTTTAAGTATTCTATTTTTGATTTATCATGTTATATTTTGTTTTGGATTGCTTCTTCTTATTTAGCTAAATCTGACTCTCTGTTAAGACTGTCTGTTAGATTGTTTATAGATCGGTATCAGCCAAAAACAAAGGAATAGCAAAGGTGATTAGAGTATACCTAGAAGATATTTTGGATTTGAGTATGTATAGAAATTGTAGTGTCGATATTGGGGTTTAGTAAGTATGTAGTAGATTTGGTTAAGTTGACTACTTTGAACTTTTATAGTTACTTGTATGATTATTTTGAACTTTAGTTTAACTGTTTGGAATTGAAATTAGTTATTATACCTAAATTTAAAGCTTATGATTCTTTATCAACGGGGCCTACCCTGAGATTTTAGGGGCCCGGGTCGAAAAACAAATTATGGACCCTAATTGTAAAATATATATTTATAATTACAAATTTATAATATAAAAAAATATTACACGTCAATAATAGAGTTTGATATTATCCGCTTTTTATTTGATAATCATGCATTTATAATTCAATAATTAATAAATAAGGTAATAGTTGTTATTAATAACACTTTGACTTGGTGGTTAAATGCATAATTTAATCATATAAGGTCTCAAGTTTGATGCATATGAAGGCAAAATTTTTCTACTTTTTTCGTGGGCCCTAGGCGCAAGCCCTTCTTGCCCTTGCTTAGGGCCGACCCTACATATCAGAAGTCATGGGTAGAGGTGAAACTTATTCGGATAAAAACTGCAAATCGAACCAAACCAAACCGAATAACAAATATAACTTGGTGATTTTTTAAATTTGATTTGGATTAGGTTTGAAAATTCAAAAACCGAAATAATTAGATTTAGATTAGGTTTGGAATTTTTAAAAACCAAAAAACAAATTAATAGACCGAACACCGAAATATTTAACAATCTAATACAGCCCCACTACCACTAGCCGAGACCCAAAACTTAATTTCTAACCCTATATTCCCTAATTATTTCCCAAAACTTAATTTCTAGCATCTTCCCCTAACCCTTATGACCTTATCTCCATTCTAATATTCTATCTTTCTGGAAAACCCAAATCCCTTATTCTCTTTTCATTCTCTCTTCTTCCCTAATCCAATTCCATTTTCGTTTGTTTTTATCAATCTTTCTTCTTCAATGTTTGATTTTCGTTTTTATCAATGTTGATTTTCAATTTTTTTTTCCCTGCTTTTATAAGTTTTTCTTTTGTGTATGTTTATAAGTTTACTTTTTGTTTTTTAATCAATGGTTACTGTTTTTTTTATCAATATTTACTGTTTTTGTATCAATGTTAATGGTATAATATATGTTTATTTTTGTTATCTTTCTCCTGCAAATATTTTTGCTTCTAAATCTGATGCTTTGTGTCTGATACATCAAATTTTGTTCTTCGGTCTAAACAAAAAAATTCGGCCTACATTATTCGGTCTGCGGTTTGGATTCGGTCTGTGAATATAAAATACTGTTCGGTGCGGTTCGTTCTAGAAATTAATTTAGTTTGGTGTTGGTCTAAAAATATAAAAACCGAATAAAATACGATTTCGATTTGATTTTGATGAAAGTCTAAACCGGTGACCGAACTTTCAACCCTAGTCATGGATCAATATATGATCCCTTCAGATTAAGTACAGATTAAGTAAACCTTGTAATGATCTAACTTATATTATATAGTTAATAAGCAAGTCAACTAGTTACCATTTAAGTGAAAGTAGTGATTCATTAAATAACCATGGACAACTTCGTATTAAAGTCTAATACCAAATCTCTAGTGTGATCAATACTATTAATCTAGCCTTCAGACATTTAATCTTGCATTTGTTAGAAGTTATTGATAAGTGCAATTATTTGCACTTATTTATGTCATTTTATATTCCTAAATGATGGTTGTTATTGGTAATTTCGTGTTTATTTTGAAGATTTATACTACTTTACCTATTTTGGTTATTCATGTTGATTTTGAGCGGGTTTTCATTGTTTGAAGTATAATTTTTATGATTTTTATGATGATAGAGTTTACTAAGAAGATTTTAGCTCAGCTGAAGATGGTTATAAAGAAGATGAGCAAAAAAGTAAAAAAGTGTTTATAAAGTAAAAGTTTTGAGGTGAAATTTGAGCATGTTTACTTTTTTGGTCATTACTTTTGATAGGAAGATCATACTAATGCAAGTTTTGCGGCATTGGAAAGTACACTTCAAGGGATTTCCAATGGTATATTATATGTCCAATTCCGACAATCGAGCAAGAAATGACGGTTGTTTAAAGTTCATCAGTCAGCAGCAAAGCAACGAGTCGTCGCCTAAAAGCTACGACTTGTCATCGAGTCACTGGAGCCAAAAGACGGGTTTTTCCCCATTACTTTAATATTATATTAATTTAGTTATCTTTATTTAATTAAGTTTATTAGGTTACTTTAGTTATTTTTGGAGAAATTGTTTCCAATTAACCTAAGAATATAAATAGGCATTAGTTATTTTACATTTATTTTGTGCTTTGAGTGTCCTAGATGCCTTAATGCTCTAGTTTTCTAGTTTTGATCAGTTCTTAATTTATTACACTCGATTTTTATTGTTTTTCTTTGCAACTTTTTATTATTTATGCAATTTATGGTTTATTCGCAATTCAACTTTTTATTATTGTTTTTATTTGCAACTTTTTATTATTTATGCAATTTATGGTTTATTTGCAATTCAACTTTTTATTATTGTTTTTATTTGGAACCTTTTATTATTTAGTTTATTGATTTACGTGATATTTGTGTATTGTCTAAGGGTGTTCAAAAATATCTGACCCGGTAACTTGATGACTCGCAATTTAAATGGCGGGTTATTTTATTGAAAAAATTATATGTTACGGGTCGGGTCATGAGCCGCTTAATGAAATTAAACGGATACCCGTTGACCCCTTAATATCAAGGAAAATAAAATGTATAAAAAAAACCTATTTCTTATTTGTCGCCACCATTTTCATTTTATCGCCACCCCCCCCCCTCGAATGAAATTACGACTTTACCCCTGAAATTTAAAAAATTACGAAAATGCCACTAAGCTTATAACTTCTATAAAAACACTTCAAATCCACTCAATAACACTTTCATCACTTCCATAAAATCAAATTCTTCACATAAAATTAAGCGGAGCTAAAACTTTGGAATCGAAATCGTCAACAAAAATTCGAGGTAAGTTTTTTTTTAAATCAATCGAAGGAAAAAAAAAATAAAGAAATGGATTCGGCACAGTCGCACAAAACGTGCGACTATACAGTCGCACGTTTTGTGCGACTGTGCCGAATCCATTTTTTTTTTTTTTTTAAATTTTTGAAAGAGTTTGTTGTTAGTTAATGTTATTTAGTAAATGTTGTAATAATATGTATTATGATAATGTTATTATAAGAAGTAGTTATTGATTTACGTATTCGAAAAAGAAAAAAAAAAAAATACAAACCGGTCGCACGAACCAGTCGCACAAAATGTGCAACAAATGTGCGACTGGTTCGTGCGACCGGTTTTTCAATTTTTTTTTTTATTGTAATGAATTTGTTTAGTGTAATTAATTTATTAAATTTGAGTTGTTTAAATATTTATGAATATAATAATTGTTTAATTGTTTGTAAATGTGAAATATTTTACGTGTTGCTTGTTTTTAATTTATTTGATTTTAAGTAATTTAAAATGTTGTCTTAATTTAAATTATGAAAATTCTAGTAAATGGCTGGAAATCAAGGTAAAGGAAAAGGGTTTTTTAGAGGTTTATTAAGCGGCAATAGATCTAGGCCTACTTTACTGAGAGGTGATCCCCATGAGAGGGGGGTTACGGGATCTGCAAGGCGAGCAAGGCAAGAACAAGCGGCCATACATAGTCAGGCCCAACGTTCAAGTACCCTAGAGCAAGTGCGTAGTCGCTTTGAGCGCCAAAGTAGCCTACATAGTCATACGGTCGGCTCAGGTGACGATGATACTGATTACGACGAGTCTCTTAGTCGGGAAGAGTCTCTTGGTCAGGATGAGTCTGCATGTCATCCTATTGATTGGACGATCGTAAGAGGCCATGCTGTTAAGTTCAAGATTAGAGGGCAGGGCTCGAGTGGCACTTCTGATCAGGCAGGAGTAAGCCAGGCTGAGGATGCGGCTCCACGGGGGAGGAGGCGATCGCAGTCCGCGGACACGGACTGGTTAATCACATCAGCCCAGCCCGGGGGCCCTGTTGATACTACTTTAATACCCAGCTACGGTGGGCACGTAGCAAAGGCTATATTTGAGGGATCGGAGCGCACCCCTCCGATTTTGGAATGTCGTGCTCGGAAGAAAACGTTGGATTTAATCATTAGACTTCAGGACATGTCTGATGAATTGTACAGGGTGTTACCTGGTACTCCCCTTGGTCGTTTGCCGTATATAATGCACCAGCACATCGACAGTGCTCTCATTACGACATTTGTGGAAAGGTGGCAGCCTGACACCAACACCTTCCACATGCCGTGGGGGGAGATGACCATAATGTTGCACGACGTGCAACGCATCTTGGGAATTGGCATTGACGGTTCACTTCCCGTGCAACCGTTTGATAATGAATGGCAGCTTGGCCTGGCCGGCCTTTTTGGTATGCCATTGTCGGAGCTGCGTGCGAAGGGACACTTCACAAGCGGTAGCATTAATGTTGGTGCACTGTTGCAGCTATGCCACCGTTCTCAGTCTATGGATACTCAACGTACCGCCTACTACATGGCTATAGTAGGTTCCACGTTGCTCGTGGATAAGACTAGAGTCGGGATGCGTCCTCACCCTGTTGTTACTGTTACCGCTGATCAGGCTGACATTGCTTGGGGTGCAGTGACGCTTGCTCACATGTATCGCCAACTGGGTATGGCGACAAGGACTGGGTGCAAGACTATTGCTGGTTGCCTGACACTGTTGCAGACATGGATTTACGAGTACTTCCCAGCCTTCCGCCCCCATCCGCGTCAAGCTGACATGCCGAACAAGACAATGGCAGAGATGTGGTCCCCGCCGAAGCCAATCCGCGAGCTGAGCAGACTGATAGACTGTAGGAGCATACTGGATGCCATGACAGAGGCACAGGTTTTGTACATGACTTCAAACTTAATTGTTTAACTTGTCAAGGGCAGAGATGTTATGTTGATTATGTATTATATTCATTGTGAGCAGGTGGAGTGGACTCCGTACTTGACTTATGATAGGTCTTTATTGAACGAGCACCCACGTACCTCCTATATCGGTGGTATCACCTGTTTCGATATCGTGGAGGTCTATTTGCCTGAGAGGACAGTGAGGCAGCTCGGTTTTGCACAGGAGATTCCCCCGGCTCCGCTGAGACCTACCCAAGCTTTGCGACCAGCACAGGGCTCCTACTCAGTTACATTCGCTTCTTCTTGTATGTTTACGGAGATGTGGAGTAGGTTCCCTTACTGTGCCCGCGTAGTGGAGCAGGCACTGCATCGCGCATCGGTTCCATCAGAGGCTGCCCCGGATTACGTGGACTGGTTTAGAGTGTCTTCCCACTGTTTTCTCATCCCAGGTGAAGGACCTGCTGCTGCGTTTGGTGCTGCGGATAACAGAGTCGAATATGTTAGTGTTCCTAATTATGTATTTTATTTTTATGTTTCATAACATGTATTGACTTTGCAATTGTCTGGTTTTACAGTTTGCTGCTGAATTTCCAACTTGACTTGCACTATTGCTCAGGATGCCAGCTATTGCTCAAATGACGCCTCGGGAAAGAGATGCTGCTGATATGTATTTAGAGGATCTTAGAGAGTTGTTTTCCGAATGGCAAGAGTGTAGAGGGCGTAGCCCCTAATAGACATTTACCTGTTTTGTAATGCATGAACAATTGTTGTATTTACTCTTTATGTATGAACAACTTTTTAATCGTTTGAACAATTGAATTATATATAAACACTATGGAGAATCTAAATTCACCGCGTCTCCGGCGGTGTTATTATGCTGTTGTCGTTGTACGTTGCACATTCTACTCCAAAGTGATATCCTATTACGATATTGTCTTTCTAAATCTGCACATGAATTGTTAGCTGCTCTCCAATTTTGTTGGACTGGCGGCAGTGGAGATGAATCATCGTTCATTAAAAGCTGAACATAATGATTCCCGTTTACCCAAAGAATATGTATAAGTTTATTTACGCCATGCGTTCCCCCTGTTCTTCTTAAAGGAAGCACTAAACAATTGTACATTGGATGACCATCCGCAGAGCCATAATACGCAATTGCTATGTTTAAAAATGTTGCTGCAGAATACAGTGTTGTCACTTCCAACCAGTGAGCGTACGGAGCAGGTCCTTTATTGTGGGCACCAACTCTGAATATAGCTTCCTCCACCGAATCAGCTGATAAATATAAGCGTGCATATTGTTCTCTATGCGTTTCCATTTCCAAACTCATTGCACGTCGTAACAGAGGCCATGCTTCCTCACCCCCTAACTCTGTGGCGGCAATAGCTCTAAATCCACAATTACCGTCACCTATAACATCAATCCAATCAAACAGATATGGCGGAAGAATAAATGGAATGTAATCTGGCCACGAAAAAGTGAAAAATCACGACCTGCTGCACCATCTGAAAAAATAACAATATATCATTACGCCAATATTGATATAAAACATATAAGATTAAATGAAAAGAAATAAGGGTACCTGATAAGTTGAAACTGAAGTTAATTCCAACTGACGATTGATGCGACCGGCTGCTTGATCTACCACTGGATCTCCCGCGTGATGATGATCTTGATCCGCGACCCCTTGAGGACGATCTATTGTACTCAAACGCACTTTTGTTTCTCCTCAAGGTTCTGCTTGTCATTGGTCTTCCTTTCCTCGGTGGACTTGCTTCGGGCTCAGGTATGTCGTCACCATCGGGGTGTAGCTCATGTTCAAGTACCTGAGAGACGCGTCATAGTACTGAGGGGTCGGATTTTAAAACTTCATCCACCAACGATTGAAAGTACTCTTTATCATCGGCGTTTGCGTGCCGTACTTCTTCATTGGCGTCTTCTTCTGCATCTAAATACTTTAACGTTTTCCAAAACGGATGTATATCGTCCAAGTACAAAGCACCATTAGACCTGATAGACAAGTAACAGTAACACGCGCATGGTAATCCGTGGGTTTTTTGAATGACACAACCGCATTTTTCTAAAAGACAACTGCCCAGGGTTAATATCCGGTTGTGCTCCATCATCAATAGTTCCAAGGCATATATAGAAACATGACGATACAACGGTCGTAGAAAATTTAGTCGCGACGTCCTTGAAATGGAATTCTTAGATTCCTCAAGAGCTTGTCTTATTTTTGATTGTTGATTTGTAATTTGTGCGTGCGCCGTTTTAAACAGCGTATCGAATGAGCTATTACCGCTACCCAAGTAGTACTTGAAGGAAGAGTGTTGACTTTCAACTCTACTGGTAGTCTGGTTACCCAAGTGCAAACAATCATTCGTCCACGCACGCACAAATTTCTCTTTGTGAGGAATCCATGTTCCTGCCAAATATCGCACGACTCTCCGGTTCCTAGTCGACCAAGTGGACACAATCCCTTCCCATCTCCGGTTTCTTGCCGCCACACAATTTATCGACCATGTTCTCCACGTCATTGCCAATATGCCATACGCATAATAGATGTCGTACATCTGCATTAAACATAAATTTAAAATTAATTCAGAAATATATAATACATAGATCGACGATAATTAATAATTAAAACATGTTTACCTGGAAAGACAGCATGAATAGCTGCAGACAAACCCTCATCCCGATCCGTTACGATTACATCCGGCGTCTGGACTGTCCCGTAAATATCCCTCAACCTCTCCAACACCCAAGAATAAGACACAGCCGCCTCATCTCGCATCAAACATAATGCAACCAAGAAATTATGATTCGTTGGCGTCATTCCAATGATTTCGCAAAGGGGCCACTTTTGCTTATTCGTTTTGTACGTTGTGTCTATCAACACAACATGGGGCCACGAACGTAGCATCTGGATAGAAGTTGGATTCGCAATCAATAATCTAGTCAACTAATCCTCATTATCCAAGTCCCTCCAAACTACATAATTATGCTCCGTGGCCATATACAGACAGTGTTGAAGAGGAGTCCTACCATCCATCTCTTCTCTCCTGATTGACTGTCTCTCATTGTAAATTTGATTCATACTAGCATAAAAACGAGGAAAATTTCTTCTAATTGAAGACATTATAAATGCTGGTTGCATGCCAGTCGCACTTAGATCTCGTATGTGCTGCCTGATATCCACAGTCATCCTATTTACTCTTATTTGACCATCTATGTACATGAAGAACGGGTGGTTATGTATTCCTTTTTCACCAGGAAACACTCTAACCGTCCAAGGTCTTTCCTCTGGGTTACGACTAGTTCCTAAAATCATAAATTTACACCCACAACCCCTACTTTTGGAACCTGGTCGGGGAGCATTGTCTAAGTTATGCAAATCAACACTTCTTTTATCGTAACGGTGACATCTTAAGTACAGACTCACTCAAGAACGCCCTTCTTTTTTTTTATATGAAGCACGTGTAAATTGAAATCCAATTGTTAGTGCTATCTCATTAGCCCAAGTATGTAAATCATCTACAGAATCAAATTCTCTATCGGTAACAAATCTATCAGAATAATCTATATTATCTCCTAAATTTTCAAAGTCCTGCAAATAATAATTATAATAACATTATCATAATATATCAAAATAATAATAACTTAAAAAATAATTATTTCTACAAAATAATTATAATAAAATACCATTATTATAGCACAACAATAGATTAAAATAAAATAATTTAATTAAACAAAATAAATTTTATAATTCGAAGTTAAAAAAAAAAAATTAATAGAAGTCGCACAAAACGTGCGACGCACAGTCGCACGTTTTGTGCGACTTCTATTAATTTTTTTTATTATATTCAAATACAAAAAAAAAATTAAAAAAAAAAAAAATTTGAAGCAGTCGCACAAGTCAATCGCACAAAACGTGCGACTTGCAGTCGCACGTTTTGTGCGACTGGTTTGTGCGACTTCGTTCCTTTTTTTTTTTTTTTTTTGCAAAAATCTAACCGATTAATTACTTACCGGATCGTTATCATGCTCGTCTTGGTATGCCATTAATGTTCGATCTAGAGTTCTAGCTTGTTTAACCTTACATATTGTTTTTAGAGAGTTTTTAGAGAGAAGATATCGTGTTTGAATTCGAATATACTACCATAAAGCCTCTGAAAATTCAATATATATATAATTCCGATAATAATGTTATTAAGCGATAACAATGTTATTAAGTGCCATTTACATTTCTTAAACATTTTCTAAGTTAAGTGGCATTTTTGTAATTTTTTTAATCTAAGGGTAATATAGTAATTTTGTTAGAAGGGGGGTGGCGATAAAATGAAAAAGGTGGCGACAAATAATAATTCCCTAAAAAAATCCTTTTCTTTTGTAGCCAAGCATTCAGATTTCTGTTTGATGGTGCTAATTTTATTTTTTATTATTTTTTTTTCTTAATTTTAATTTGGTAAGGTAAGGTGGAAGACTGAGTGGACTTGCTTAATTTTTTAATAATTTTTGTGTTTATCCTATCGTACTTTTAGCAGACTTTCTAAAAAAAATGAATTTTATCGCCATCTTTTTTATTTTATCGTTATTCTATATATAATGAATTTTTAAGATTGCCCCTGCATAATTTTCGAACTCAAAAACCGTAACACCTGTTTAAAACTCTCTAAAAACACTATGTTAACTTAAACAAGCTAAAAGTGTACATCGAATAACAATGGTGAACCAAAACGAGCATGATAGCGATTCGATAAGTAATTAATCGATTCGAAATTTTTCAAAAAAAAAAATTTCAGAACCCCCCAGTCGCACAAAATGTGCGACCAGACCTACGGAGAGTCGCACAAAAAGTGCGACTCCTCCTAGGTCAAGTCGCACTTTTTGTGCGACTGGGGGTTTTGGAAATTTTTTTTTAATTTTTTTTTGAAAAATTAATTCTTTTTATTTATTATAATTATTTTTAAGTTATTATTATTTATTAAATATTATAGTAAATTATTTTATTTTATTATATATTTATATATATTTTTGTGTTTACTTAAATTATTTATTTACGTTATTTTAATTTATTTTATTTTATATATGAATTTTATTTAGTAAAATTTTTTATTTCATATTTTTGTATTGATATTGTTAATATATTGAAATTTGAATTATTAAACTAATTGATATTGTTAATGTATTAAATAGTTTAATCTTTTAATTATTATGAATAAATTTATATTTGCAGGACTTTGAAAACTTAGGGCCTAATGTACATTACTCTAATAGATTTGTTATCGATAGGGAATTTAATTTTGTAGATGATTTACATGCTTGGGCTGATGAGATAGCATTAAGAATTGATTTTCAATTTACACGTGCTTCATATAAACAAAAGGAAAGACGTTCTAGAGTGAATTTGTACTTAAGATGCCACCGCTATGGTAATATAAGGGGTGATTTGCATAACTTAAACAATGCTGCCCAACATGGCTCTAAAAGTAGGGCTTGTGGGTGTAAATTTATGATTTTAGGAAGTAGTCGTAAACCAGGGGAACGACCTTGGACGGTAAGAGTGTTTCCTGGTGAAAAAGGAAGACATAACCACCCGTTCTTGGTGTACAGAGATGGTCAAATAGAGTAAATAGGATGACTGTCGATATTAGGCAGCACATACGAGATCTTAATACAACTGGTATGCAACCAGCGTTTATAATGACTTCAATTAGAAGGAATTTTCCTGGTTTTTTTGCTAGTATGAATCAAATTTATAATGTAAGATAGTCAATAAAGAGAGAAGAGATGGATGGTAGGACTCCTCTTCCACATTGTCTTTATATGGCCACAAAGCATAATTATGTAGTTTGGACAGACTTGGATAGTGAGGGGCAGTTGAGTAGATTATTGATTGCAAATCCTACATCTATGCAGATGATAAGTTCGTGGCCCCATGTTGTGTTGATAGACACAACTTACAAAACTAATAAGCAAAAGTGCCCCTTTGCGAAATAATTGGAATGACGCCAACCAATCACAACTTCTTGGTTGCGTTCTGTTTGATGCGAGATCAGACGGCTGTGTCTTATTCTTGGGTGTTAGAGAGGTTAAAGGATATTTATGGCAGAGTTCAGACGCCTAACGTAATCGTAACGGATCAAGAAGAGGATATCAACAAGATATCACTTTGGAATAGATTTTGTGGCGTACAACGACCACAACATAACAGCACCGCCGAAGATGCAGTCAATTAGATACTCCATAGTACAATGTTGTGTAGTTATTGTGTTGATTGTATTTATTGTACTGATTGTACTTAGTGTTTTCATTTTATTAATTGTATTCATTGTAGTAATTGTATTTATAGTATTCATTCCATAATTAAGTTCGTGAATAAATATGTTAGTGAATCAAACACAACGCGTAATAATAAAAATTCTTCATTAATACAAACATAAATGTCTATGAAGGGCTGTGCCCTCTAAACTTTTGTCATTCGGCAAACAAATCTTTAAGTTCATCCAAATACAAATCAGCAGCCTGTCTTTCCCGGGGCGTCATATTAACAATAGCTGGCATCCTGAGCAATGGCGCGAGTCGAGTTGAAAATTCAGCTACAAACTGTACAAACAAAACAATGGTGTTACCAAAAAATTAGACAACAATTTCGGTAATGACACATAAAAATGAAATAGATATTCAACTCTGTTATCCGCTGCACCAAACGCAGCAGTAGGTCCTTCACCGGGGATGAGAAAAGTGTGGGAAGACACTCTAAACCAGTCGATATACTCAGGGACAGCCTCTGCTGGAACAGATGCTCGACGCAGTGCCTGATCACCAACACGGGCACAATAGGGGAACCTACTCCACATCTCTGTGTACATAGACGGAGAAGCGAATGTCACTGAATAGGAACCCTGTGCTGGTCGCAGAGCATGGGTAGGTCTCAACGGAGGGGGGAAAATAACCTGTACAAAACCAAGCTGTCTGACTGTCCTCTCAGGCAAATACACCTCCACGATATCAAAACAGGTGATACCCCCGATATAGGCGGTGCGTGAGTGCTCGTTCAATAAAGCCCTAGGAGAAGTCATGTACCGAGTCCATTCCACCTGCTTACAAAGAAATTTAACATAAACAACATAATATAAAATTAAAATAATTAGTATAACGATGTGTGAGGTCATGTACAAAACCTGTGTCTCGTCATGGAGTCCAGTATACTCCTACAGTCTCTCAGTCTACTCAGCTCACAAATTAGCTTCTGCGGGGACCACATCTCCGCCCTAGTCTTGTTAGGCATATCAGCTTGACGAGGATGGGGGCGAAAGGATGGGAAGTACTCGTAAATCCATGTCTGCAACAGTGTCAGACAACCAGCAATAGGCTTGCACTCAGTCCTTGTCGCCATACCCAGTTGGCGATACATGTTAGCCAGCGTCACTGCACCCCAAGTATCATCATCACCTGAGCCGACCGTATTACTACGCAGGCTAGTCTGGCGCTCAAAGCGACTACGCACATGGTCTAGGGTACTCGAACGTTGAGCCTGACTATGTCTGGCCGCCTGTTCCTGCCTGGCTCGCCTTGTAGAACCCGTAACCCCCCTCTCATGGGGATCCCCTCTCAGTAAACTCGGCCTAGAACTATTACCACTCAATAACCCTCTAAAAAAGCCTTTTCGTTTTCCCTGATTTCCAGCCATTTACTACAATTTTCATATTTTAATAAACTATTAATAAAAAATTAAAAGCATAAAAAAATACATTAAGTTATATTCATTTTAATTACACTTACAATATTAATTTAATAAATATTTAATTAAATTTAATAAACACTTAATCATATAAATTATTAACAACTGAAATAATTCACACATATAAACAAATAAACAATTATTATATTAATAAATAATTAAACAACTAAAATTTAATTAACAATTAAAATAAAGTTTTATTAAAAATTATTATATTAATAAATAATTAACAACTAAATTTTAATTTATATATTATTATTATATTAAAAATAATTGAACATTTAAATAAATTATTTAAATTCAAAACTAATTGTTATAATAATATTATCATAATATAATAATATATTAAAATAAAATAATTTATTACAACATTTATTAAATAATAATAACTTAAATAATATATTAAATAAACAAAAGGAGCGACTGTTCCCAGGTTCAGTCGCACTTTTTGTGCGACTCGTAATTTTTAAAATTTTTTTTTAAATTTGAATTACATTAAAATAGAAATTACCTCGAGTTTTTGTTAACGACTTCTCCTAGGTTCAATCGCACTTTAGCTCCGATTAATTTTATGTGTAGATATTGAGTTTTTTGAAGTGATAAAAGTATTATTGAGTGAGTTTGAAGTGTTTTATAGAAGTTTTAAATTTTTTAAGTCTAAGGATAATTTCGTCATTTTATTAAATTAATTTAAAATAGGGGTGGCGATAAAATGAAACGGGTGGCGAAAAATAAGAATTGAATTTTAATTAACTTAAAATAGGATTATTATATGTTAAGGTTATGTTGAAATTGCTAATGCAGTAATGGTATATATATAGTCAACCAAAGTTTTTTTCAATATTTGATGGCATATGCATTTTGATATTCTGATTTGTACACCATTGAATTCTGCAATACAAACCCTTCATGAAATCGGTTATCCGGTGTTACTACCCCATCGATTCGGGTACCCGATAACCGAGTACCCGGATAAATTGAGTTGAGACATGGGCCATCCAAACAAATACCCGATTAATCGGGTACTCGACTTTACGGGTACCCGATATGCCGGGTACCCGGTTATGAACACCCCTAGTATTGTCCCCTTTCCCAGACCTTACGAATTAAATTGCGAATAAACCATGAATTGAATTGCGAGAGGGACAACACACAAGATACTTACGAATTGAATTGCGAAAAAACCATGAATTGCATAAAAAATAAAAGTTGCAAAGAAAAACAATAAAAATCAAGTGTAATAAATTAAGAACTGATCAAAACTAGAAAACTAGAGCATTAGGGCATCTAGGGCACTCAAAGCACAAAATAAACTTAAAATGATTAATGCCTATTTATATTCTTAGGTTAATTGGGGAACAATTTCCCAAAAATAACTAAAGTAACCTAATAAACTTAATTAAATAAAGATAAATAAATTAATATAATATTAAAGTAATGGAGAAAAACCCGTCTTTTGGCTGCAGTGACATGATGACAAGTCGTAGCTTTTAGGCGACGACTCGTCGCTTTGCTACTGACTGATGAACTTTAAACAACCGTTATTTCTTGCTCGATAGTCGGAACTGGACATATAATATACAATTGGAAATCCCTTGAAGTGTACTTTCCAATGCCGTAATACTTGCATTAGTATGATCTTCCTATCAAAAGTAATGACCAAAAAAGTGAACATGCTCAAATTTCACCTCAAAACTTTTGCTTTATAAACACTTTTACTCATCTTCTTTATAACCATCTTCAACCGAGCTAAATCTTCTCGGTAAACTCCATCATCATTAAAACCATAAAAATTATGCTTTAAACAATCAAAGCTGCTCAAAATCAACATGAATAATTAAAATAGATAAAATAGCATAAATCTTTAAAATAAGCACGTAATTATTAACAACTACTATCATTTAGGAGTATACAATGATATAAATAATAATCGACGAGATACTAATATATTATCGTTTTGATAATAACTATTGTTTTGATATTTAGTGGATGTATTAGTATTGATTTCAAACTTAACTTGTGGGCCTGTGGCCTAGTCTCCATTTGAAGAGCAAGTGCGGTCATTTAGTACAATTGAACTGCATGTTATTACTATCGATAAACTTGAATTTTATTAAGTTGTAGAAGAACAAGTTACAACTCAACTTAAAATATAAAATATGCGATTTTTACATTCTAATTTTTAGCGAGCATATATATTGTAGCATTTCTCAACGAAATGAACCATTCTTACTTGAGATCGTCTTTTCTAAAGACGGTTCTAAAAAGCCCAGTTCATTATATTAATTTAAAAAAAAAATTAACGCGCGCGTATAAGTGTAATGTGATAAGTCATATAATATTTTGGGTTATAACAATTTTTTTTGAGGTTATATGATAATATATTTGGTGTTATACCAGCATATATTTGAGGTTTATAACATAATTTATTTTGGATTATAACATATATATATATATATATATATATATATATATATATATATATATATATATATATATATATATATATATATATATATATATATATATATATATATATATATATATATATATATATATATATATATATATATATTGTTATAGTTTCAAATATATCATGTTATAACCCCAAATAAATTATGTTATAATCCTTAAATATATGCTGGTATAACACCAAATATATTATGTTATAACCTAAATAAATGTTGTTATAATTCCAAATATATTATGTGATTTTTCACATTACATTTACGCGCGCGCATCAGTTTTTTTTAAATGAACATAATGGGTTGAGCTTTTGAGAACCGTCTTTAGAAAAGACGGTCTCTCAAGAAAGAGGCCGAACGAAATTTGGCATGCATATCAAAATGAAAAATATACTTTGAAAAACAGTCTTTGTATAATTCTATTGTAATTTGTAATTATTAATAATTAACAATTATTAAATACAAGATATGACTTATATCTACTTTTAAACTTGATTTCTCTTTTTATATCCAATATAAATCCACACATTTAAATTAATCTAGTTATATGATTATTTTGCATAGAGATATATAATTTAATGGTGAGATGCAATTCATATATCTAAAAATGTGTCATAAATTTTTATTTATATATGAAAGAAAATGAAAAATTGAAATAGCAAACTTGTTTTAAAAATTTTGCGTTCATAACTTTAAGATAAAAGAAAATTTTATTAAAAACGACAAAGCATTAAAGATAAAAGTTACTATCATAATTAGAATTTATTTGTCTTGATTTTGCTTTAATTCAACATAATAATAATATTACATTACAGCAACTCTACTGAGAGATCTTTTTTATAAGAGATGGCTCTCCAGGCCTATGCCCAACAATCAAAAAAGAAAAATCTAACCCTATTTAAAGTTGGTGTTATAATCTATTAAAGTTAATGTTATAACCTATTGAAGTTGGTATTATAACCTATTAAAATTGGTATTTGAAATTGATGTTATAACCTATATTAAAGTTGGTATTATAACCTATTTGGAGATACCAACTTTAAATTTAATAGGTTATAATACCAACCTTGATAGGTTATAATACCAACTTCAATAGGTTATAACACCAACTTCAAATAGGATTACTCATCACGCGTTTTTCTGGTAGTTTTTTTTTTATTAATAATGGACCGACCCATTTGAGACGCATCTTTTATAAAGACAGTCTCAAGTAAGAATTTGTGATAATAATAAGGGTTGTGTCCAGGAGTGTTCAATGGGTTGAATACGGGTTTGACTAGGCTTAAGTAAATATGGGCTGAATGGGTTTGACTGGGCTTAAGTAAATATGGGTTAAATTGGATAAAGCCAACTTAATATGAGCTTTAGATGCATCGGATTTTGAAAGCCCGGATCGGCACAACCCGACCCGTTTTAATTACTAAAGAATATTATAATCCCTATTGATGAATAATAATAAATAAATTAAATTGTAGAAATGTTAATAATACTCAATGTCATTCTCATTTATAATAATTAAAGTATCCATTAGTTACGCTATTTACAAAGATTCGTTTTTGACTCTTATTAAGCCCTTTTATTACCCTCTTCATTTTAATTGTAGTACTAGAACCTATTTTCGATCCAACTCATTTTGAACCCGAGCCTTACAAAATCTTTTTAAAAAAAATGACTAATGGCCAGATTCAATTCTTTATTGGTTATACTTATGTAGTGACCACTAGCACTCTATCTTGGTATATATTGCTCACTTTTATTAATTAACAAAACATTTATTAAGACATTCATCTTCTGTATTTATTACTCACTTCTATTGATCAAATGTGTTTCATTTAAGTTTTTATAATTATTTAGATGGTCAAATTAAATCATAATTAAAAAAAGTAAAGTATTTTAAAAATGTTAAGGTTTAAATAAATATAAAATTAGTAAAATTAACATATCGATATTGAAAATAAAAAGGAATAATTTGCTACAAATGTGTCAATCAGAGTAATCAACTCAATTAATTTTTACAACTAAAGATAATGATCTCCTAAGTCCTAACACATTCTTCTCTAGAAAATTGTGCTTAATTCTTTTCTTTTAAATTACTTGTAACATTAGAATTATTAAACTATTTATTTTATAAATTTATGATTACTTTTTAATTTATAAATTAAAATATAATATGAGATTTTGTTTGATTTATCTCAATATAAAATTATCAATTATAAATTTTTTAATTTTTATTATATATAATTAAAAATATTAAAAATTAAATTAATATATTAGAACGTGTAAAAATTTAAATATTTTAAATATTTTAGAACATAGGCAACCCAATTCATGACGTTGTCCTCTCATCAACTCAGCAAAACTACTCAAACATTAACAAGATTGGAAGAATTAGTTGGTGTCTGATTCGTTTTAGGTTTACTTTTTTCCCAGTTTTAAACAAATAGGACAAAGGAGTGGAATTTCCTTTCTGAGTCTATCAATTTCTCGCCTCATCACCATTTTTTCTCTTCCATTGTCGAATATCTGCTGTTCATCTTTGATCTGGTAATTTCTTGTTTATGTTTTCTGTAATTTTTAGATTTTTCATTTAAATTTCTAGGATTTTTCTTTGATTCACATTATATCTTCATAATTGGACTCAATTGAATTGAAATGGAACCCAAAACAAATCGAACTTTTAATCTTGATTATATTTTTATTGACATAATTAGGTTTAGTTGAGTTGTTAAAGATTTCTGTATAGTTAATGATTACTCGTAGCTATTTGGTTTGATCATGGTATAATTGGTATTGTATTTGATGAAATTTATAGTTCAAGAGGAAGTAAGAGTGGAATTAATGGATAAAGTGAAGAGCTTCTTGGGGCAAAAGCCGAACCCTCAACAATTATTGAGGGATTGGCAAAGGCGTCTTCGTCAAGAAGGTCGTAATATCGAGCGCCAAATCCGAGGCATGTTCATCTCTATGACTTGATTATTTACATTCCATGAAGTTTAGGGTTGATAATCGTATATTGATTTGCAAATCGATAACAAAATACACAAATATGATTAATTTGGGCTTGTACATAGGATAGTTGACTACAGACAAATCGGTGTTTGGAGGAGTAGCCCATCAAGGATATGTGCTAGTCAACTTCTGTCTAATTTTTCTAATTTTTCGACGTGGGATCATATGTGGGTTATTTTCCAATAGAATAATCGATCATATTGCCAACTTGCTAACAACTATTGCCTTTTGACTA
The DNA here is from genome assembly GCF_026212465.1 of Amaranthus tricolor. Classification (NCBI taxonomy): domain Eukaryota; kingdom Viridiplantae; phylum Streptophyta; class Magnoliopsida; order Caryophyllales; family Amaranthaceae; genus Amaranthus; species Amaranthus tricolor. The sequence goes on along the minus strand of NC_080051.1, from coordinate 21,216,289 downwards.
TCCATGTGTTATTAATTTTCAAATCAATATTATGATTAGCTTTGATCTTTTGTATTTGGATTAGCTAAAATAGAATTATAGAAATATGTTTTTTCATGTTGAAAAAGTTTAGATATTCAAAGGGAAGAGAAGAATGTACAGAAGGCAATTAGAGAAGCTGCGAAACGAAATGATATGGGTTCAGCTAAGGTATTATTAATCTCATTATGTATTTGTTTTTGAACGATCAAATTTATGAGCTCATTTGCACTTTAATTGTTATTTTCTTTTGGAACTTAAGTTTTGTATTTGGGTGTAAGATGCCAATCGATGATTTTAGATGTTGATTTGCAAATCAATAACATTGAACATGGATGGGAAAAATGCTAAATTTGTTACACCCTATTTGATTAATGATATTGATTGGTGGTCAATGGTAATACTAATAGTAATGATTTTTAGTTTTAGGGCTCACCAGTCATCTTATACTTGTGGGGTAATTTTTTCTTGGGGGGTGGGGATACTGGAGTACATTATATAAGGAGAAAATTTTACGGTGAGGCAAAATCGTGTTAGGTTTAGCAACTTTACAAGGTAAGAAAAGTTAATTTTACAAGGTTTTTATGAGATTTTGAGTCATAGGGGTGATGTGGGTGGCACTAATTAATGGCGATCATGATGATCGTGATGAAAGAGACGAGAAATTAAGCTCAGACAGGATGAAGATGATGATTTTAGATAGAGAGAAGACAATAATTTCTCACGAGAGGATGAAGATGATGAATATTGGGAAGAAAAATAGGTTAGAGTAGGACAAACATGACCATGATTTTTGTCAAGTAAATTTTCCAGTAAAATTACGTTGTATTTCATCATGATTCTCGCCATTTAATACCATCAACCAAATAAGTCATTAGTGTTTATTGTTCATGTGTTTGCATGTTTTTAGATTTTCTTTCTCTTGGATGCTTTATTGTAACTCAATTTTAACATCTTCTGTGGAATTTATCAGGCCCTTGCTAAGGAAATTGTGATGTCAAGGAAAACTGTCAATCGTCTTTATGAGAATAAAGCTCAACTAAATTCAATATCAATGCACCTTGGAGAAAGTGTTGGTATGATAATACTCCATGCTGCTTATGTTCATTACTAGTTTTATTTTCTTAAACTTTGACAATTTCCTTTTTTTCCCCCACTTTTCATGTTCTAAAAGATAGTAGTCTGAAATGTTTGACATGGCAATCAATAGCTGAGAAGTAGATTGATTTTGTCTTTGATTTATTGCTCCCTCTCAATCGCCTGTAACTTGGTTTCATTTTCATTGCTTTTTTCCGAAGATGAGGGTACTAGTCTGATAATTGTATTTCAATATGCTTCGTTATTTGTCATGTGCTTGAATCTGCTGTCTAGTACCGATGCTGATTTCTTCTCCCCCGCCTATCCTTTCTTGGTAAAATGGAATATAAGTTGTATCATTCTTTCATATCATCTTATTGTATCTCCTTAAATTTGTATAAGTGATGAACTATGTTACTCGGACTCTTCATTTTGCTTCACGTACCCGTGTCCGATCCTTGATACTTGAACATTAGTATGTGACTTATACACTTTATTTTAGGTGTAAAATTGAATATTTAGACGTATTCAACACTTGAACACGTATCAGTATCCGGCATCAGACACCGGGTCCAAGTAACGTAGGTGATAAGAACTAGATATCCAAGGAAGTATTCACAAATGTTAATGCTATTGCCACATGTTTATGTCATTCTCTCGCTATTTTTTCGGCATTATGTTTGACTCCACGATGTACTGACCTGGAAAAGGAAACTCATTTAGCTGCTCATATGCATTGTAGCATATATGGCTAGTAATTTTAAATAATGTTCCCTTCCTTCCTGCAGCGACTCAAGTTATATCATCTTTGATACATAGAACGTCATTTACATTGGCCAGTTTGGCTTCTGTATTCCCTCACTGCAGTGTTGCTTATATGCGTACTTACTTCTCCATGTGTTATACCGCGTCACCTTATCCCTCAACTTGTTTTATCCATCTCTTTGCGCTTGTAGTAAGTTCTACCACCTTTTGCAGCTATTGCTCGCACAGTGGGTCATTTGCAAAAGAGTGCAGAGGTGATGAAACTTGTAAACAACCTCATGAAAGCTCCACAAATTGCTGTTACAATGCAGGAATTCAGCAAAGAGATGACCAAGGTATTTTTTCTTATAGTTTCCATTAACTAATATTCATGCTCAAAACCACAATTCTTTGTTTTACAGCTTTTAACATTATTATTCCGTTTTCTGTTCGACATATTCTTACTTTCCACTTGTAATAACCTGCTCATGGGTTGGTAATTGACTTTGTCTGTCATGATTTAAGGCTGGGATAATTGAAGAGTTTGTTAACGAGGCTCTTGATGACGCACTTGATTCCGAAGACGTAGAAGAGGAAACGGAGGAAGAGGTTGACAAGGTCTTAACAGAGTTGGCTAGCGAGACTGCTGCACAGCTTCCTATTGCAGCAAGGAAGGAAAAGGCCAAGGTACCCGCACAAAGCACGAGTGTACAAGTGAGTCTGAAATCCCCCCCCCCCCCCCCCTTCATTTTAGCTTTTCAAACTTTTTTATACGCACATTTTGAATATTTGGTTGCTGGGCTTTGTAGGATGAGGAATCAATAGCTGAAGGTGTAGATGATGAGGAAGAAATGGAGGAGATACGAGCACGGTTAGCCAAAGTTAGATCATAAGATGCCAATTCATGTCATCAACTTGTACTCGTCTCCAGATCAGCTTGTAGTCCAGTATAAAATACGTAAAGATACGATTGCAAGGATGGGCAAGTATAGTGTACTCCTATGAGCTTCAAAACGTGTAATCTTATTTCAGATACTTGATCTGTAACTCGATTTTTTCTTGTGTGTGCTAACGTTATGAAATATATAAGCTAATAGGCTCTCCATATCGGAACTATACAGCGCCTGTGTAATCATGTGTTATAAATAGTACAAAATCAATTTTTTGCTGAATTGATTCATTCTCGTGCTAAAGCTCAGTCTATTCAGCTATTATGAACTCGGATCTTTCGACTGCATCCTTCAGCTTTCGCAAGGCGTATTCACTTTACTACCACCACTCCCAAGTTATTCAACCAAAATGATTTTCAATTCACATGCCATCTATCTAATAATCCAAGTATCAAATGCTACTTGCCTTAAAACACTTAAAATGGGATGGGAAGATATTCCAAGTTAATGGGAACGAAGATATTCCAAGTTAAAGGAATTTGATTGTTCGAGAGGTGGGAGCATCGGTTAGAAAGTAATGAAAAATGGATAAAATAACAATTAATTTCCTCATGTTGGGATTTAAATTTACCCTAGGAGAGAGTGGGAAAATTATTTTCTTCCAAATGAGGGAAAAAAAACATCTTCATTTTTATTAATCATTTTATAATTTACTATCATTCAACCTCATCATTCAACCTCTTTCACAATTATTTCAATTACTTATTTTGCATCTCTAGTTACTTTTGTTCAATTAATTTAACTTTTTTATCCCTTAAATATTTACACCCAATTCAAACCAACCTTTAACAGTATTTTTTCACTTCTCTCCATCCACATATTTCTTCTTTCATTTGTAATTTTTATGTTCCAATTTTTTTGGCACTATTTACTTATCACTCTTAATTGCATTTTACTCTTAATCTATAAGTTAAAACATAGTCATGTGGCATCTTGTTTGATTCGTCTCAATACAAGGATTATTAATATCAATTTTTTATAATTTTTAATTAAGAATAATATGAGATATTAAGGATTAAAATGTTGTCTCGACAAGTGTGAAAAGTCAGAAGGAACAGATGAGTTGAATAGGACGGAGTATTATTTTACGCATGTAAACCAATGCTATTCTACACATGTAAACTTTCACTACCTGTTTTAATGCCACAAAATTTTCCCTTTTAAGTAGGGGTGTTTATTGGGCTCAGCCCCTATTGATGGGCTTTGTAAGGGCCGAGTTAAAAACAAACTCTACTATGATTAAAATAAAGCAGACTATAAAAGAGGTTAATAAGAATTAGAAACGAGCCTTTATAAATAACATAATTAATATATAATTTAAATATTATAAATGACAATATCAATGGGAGTTATTAATATATTTTCAATTTAATTATTATAAGTGACAATTTAATTATTATATTGATAAATAGGGATTAACATATTTAAATCCTATAGAACACCCCTGGTCATAAGCAAGGCCAATATTAAAACTTTCAATCATGTTCTCTAAAACCTTAATTTTTTTGAAATTGTAATTGGGTGATTCAAAGAAAACAAAGGAAATGAAAAAGAAGTTATAAACATTTAGGCCATGAAATTGCATCATGTGCTAATAACCAATTCACTTCATCTCGATGAAAGTTTTGACTGCATTTCTTGGCACTTAAATGCAAACTATCACCAAATACTTATTGACATTTATTGTTTGTGAAAATGATACAATACACAGAGACCTCTTCATAGATAACTTAGTAACAGGCTGCAGAAAATTTTCTGATACACTTAAAAATAATGCTGAAACTTTAACATAGACTCTTCACTGAGATTATTAATTATTAATGCAGCATAAATCATATAACCAGAACAGAAAAGAGGGGCTTGGATTTATAAGAAATTGTATGACTTTGATTTATTTGATCTTCAGTTCCAAACCCTAGTGACAAGCCTAGGATTATTGCAAAGTGAAGCACTCCCGAAATTCATTGCCTGAAACTGGGAGTAAGCAAACATTATTAGAAAGCAGAAACTGGGAGTAAGCAAACAATATTCTTACAAATAAATGGTAAAAGCTAAGCATATAGTGCTACATTGTTGATTCCATCAAACATTCTGCAGATTATTAGTTGGACAAATGTATATTCTTACATAAACACATTTAATGATCATACTTGTTCTCCTTCAACAAACTCATTTTCTTCATAAAATTCATTCTAATGCATTACCACTTGAACATGTGGTATTAGGTGGTAATGGAAACTTGTGAACAAAAAATTTTTTTTATGATTAAACTTTCATTACCATGGTAATGATATGATACATATCATAAAAATTTACACTAAAAGTCATTCCCATTACCACCAATTAATACCATTAACCAAACAGGCCGTAAAAGTTTCACAGACAAAGTACAAAAACTCCAAGAATTTCATAACTGTAATAATCTCCGACTAAAAGCTTGGCGTGAAAATAATTCATTCTGCTTCAACTAATGCCTACTGTATCAGTTCAACAAAAAGGAAATGGACCATATGACCTCCAGAAAAGGGAACACAACATATTGTTTCTGCTGGCTTACTCTTTATAGAAATTACCAAAATTTTTCTTACTACTATAATTACTAATTTTGTACCAAATCAATACAATCAAACATTTCATGTCAGGATCTATTTTTCATTTGATTCGGCTTCAGGTATTTTCATAGTAACATTTGCTGACCTGCATATTTAATTAAAATTGGAATTGGAGAATTTATCAAGGCTCTGACTTGATCAGCTCTTCAACAGAACTTTTATAATTGGAAACCAAATCCCTGCCATTAATATAGGATGTGTTAAGGAGCAGAAAAATACAAAAAATTTAGTTGCAGGGTAATGATTAGCTGATACCTCCTCTGTTTGAGCAAGCGTTCGCTCTCTTCCAATTTATGCTTTTGTCCTTCCACAGTCTGCACGTCAGTCAATAGTAACCAAGAAAACACCAACATATTTCAGTTAGATAGAAAACAAGAAGACCTTGCCCAATATTAAACTAAATCAATAATAGAACAGAGAACAACAAAACGGAAGGAAAATTTGCAAAACATGAATAGTATTACCATAGATTTTGTACCGATTATCCCAGATATAGAATTCAAAAGCTGTTGACATTTATCAAATCGACTGTTCAGCTCACTGATCTGCACTCAACACAAAATATATTGCGTCATTATGCCAAATCTCCCTAATTGCCAAAGTAATAATAAATTCAACTAATAGTGCAATAAGAAGTTCAAAAATACAAAATAACAAAGCAGGGGAGAGAAAAACCAAAGAATCGGCATGCTGATCCCGAGAGCCATTCTCAACTGCATCAGCTAGATTTTCCACGAACTGCATCATCAATTAACACAATCACAAATCTGAAACAAAAATATTAGGTTTAGGATTTAAAGAGAGAAAAATAATTACATTTGAGAGATCGAAGTGAGAAGCAAGAGACTGATGCTGCTGCTGCTGTTGTTGTGGCGGTGACTGCAATTGCTGTTGTTGTGGTGACTGCAATTGCTGCTGCTGCTGGGGTGGTGATTGCAGCAGCTGCTGCTGTGGTGGTGATTGCAGCTGCTTCTGCTGAGGTGGTGATTGAAGTTGCAGTTGTTGTGACTGTTGTGGTGACTGCTGCACATATTGTTGCTGTTGTGGTTGCTGCTGAAACTGAGTAGGTTGCTGAAATTGTTGATGTTGTTGAGGTGATTGCTGCACAAATTGCTGCTGAAACTTCTGTGCTTGAGGTTGAAACTGTTGCTGCGTTTGTTGCTGAGGTGATTGTTGCACAAACTGCTGTTGCTGTTGTTGAGGCGAAGGGTGAACAAAAGTTTGCTGCTGTTGTTGCGGTGAAGGATGAACAAACTGTTGTTGCTGCTGTTGTGGTGAGGGATGAACAAATTGTTGCTGCTGTTGTGGTGAGGGATGAACAAATTGCTGTTGCTGCTGTTGCGGTGAGGGATGAACAAATTGCTGTTGCTGCTGTTGCGGTGAGGGATGAACATATTGCTGTTGTAATTGTTGGGGAGAAGGCTGAACAAATTGTGTTTGCTGCTGCTGGGGAGATTGTTGGACGAATTGTTGATTTTGTGGTGACTGAAACTGCTGTTGCTGTTGTTGATGATGCAGAAGGCTATATTGTTGCTGTTGTGGTTGCTGCTGGAGATGAAACTGTTGCTGGTGCTGGGTTTGAGACGAAAGAAAGAGAGAATCTTGTGTCGAGGGAGTAGATAAGTTATTAGTATGGGTGGAAATGTTGGGGATCATAGTCCAACTTCCTCCTCCATATTGATGATGATGATGATGAGGATCCATGGTTTTGCCAGTTCCTACAAATCAGACCACAATATGAGAGACAGTAAGCTTTTGACATTAAAAAACTACTAATAGGAAGATGGGAGTTGTAATTCATAAATTCAAAGTATAACAAAGAAATACGGCAAAGTATAAATCAAACAAAGTATAGCACCACTACTCAATGTACCCTCGACATATTTGAAGAACTACACCGTCACTCACTCCCTTCAGAATTTGCTACAAGTAATTTCCCCACTCTTTGATTGTAGTATGCGTGTCGAATTGCAGTAAACACACTTTTAACCCTTCATTGATCATGCCTTTGAATCACAGTCCAGTATAAAAAATTGAAATTATTATCATGATTAGTAGCTGTATCAGAATTCATCACCAGTTTTATAAACTTGCAGTTCTAGCTTTCAGTAGCATTTTGCTGTGAAACCATTATTTTAATAAAACTGGTGATGAATTCTGATACAGCTAGAAATCAATGAAGTCATCACTCATCAGAACCATAAAGGGTTCAAAACTTCAAATATTGGTGCAAATCCAAGACCAAAATCACATATAGAGAATAAATAGTCCAGGTCATCATAAAGTGGTAGACAAAAGAGTGAAGGTAAGTTCTCTCAAGCTTATTTAAGGTTCAGTTCTAACAAGTTTGGCTCAATTTATTTCTAATCAGCAATGCCTATCACTTTTGATGTCACAAGTTTGCCTCAATTTGTTTATCAGCTCAAGTAAGATAAAGCTATTGATAATGTTTGCATTTACGCGTAAGAAATATTGTCACTTCTTCTCCATTTACGAGATAACCTACAGATTGTTTTCCCAAATACTACCTTACAAAAGCACATTTTTCAGATTGTTACATTTGCAAAAGTTTCTCTTAAACTGCTATCATTTAAAAAGTTTCTCACTTTCTATTAAATTACCACCTTAAAAGTCTAAACTTTCATCAAATCGCCACTGTCTCGTTTATACATTCTGTCAACGGTTGAAAAGAATGGGCTTACTTCGTTATATAATCTTGATTCCTTCCATCCCATGTTTTGAATTACTTGAAAGGGGCAAAGTAGATAACTAGTCAATACCCCACTTAACTCTTTAAGCAATCGAAACCCCACGGTGTCGGATGAATGTTCAAAATTTGGGTGCAGAGTTTTTTCCAGAGAAAAAATTACAACTTTTGCTATTCAATTTTGAAACGATTTATGCATTTGAAATACTTAATTTTTATGAAATGAGTTGTAAAATTGAGTTCTTTGAACAGAAGTTTGTGCAAATCAAAGTCTAAATTATTGTTTAAGAACCATTGATTCGGTTGAATATGAACTGATTACTGGTGTTTGGGTAGCTCTTCTCGCTCACCACCTTTTCAATAAATATAGAACCGAAGAAAAGATGTTGCTCTCTAGCAAAACAACCTAACTCACGAACACTCTATTCGATGAAGAAAATTCATTCTTAAACTTATTTAGCTGTACTAATACAACTCTATAACTTAAGTAATTATCCTAAACAACGTTGGAAGAACATATACCTCCCCTTGGTCACCAAGCCTGCCTAGATTAAGATTGCTTGAAAATAAAATCTTCACTAAACTAACAAGCGTGCAGATAAGCAATTTATATGCATTAAACTACTTCTTCACACTGGAGTCAAGTCGTCATTTAGATAATGACGATTTGTTGCTGTGATCTTTCACTAGCTGCTGTTTGTTTAGCTTTCCAGACATTGGCATTGAGTTGGCAGACATTGGCGTCGAGTTGTTGGTTGATTCTCATTTCTTCCTAGCTTTCCTATACTGTTACACAGCGTGCTCATTGTGCCCAATCTATGCGATGATCTGTCATTGAGAAGGCATCCAATCTACCTGCCAATCATAGTGCAAACATCGGTTGCTTTACCGTATTGTAAAGACTTTTCAAGTTATAGTTACGTCGTGATAACCATGAAACCATCTTCATTAAATGTGAAAGGGATTTTGCGACCCGCATACGTCACCGCAATTGATATTTGCATCATATATTTTGTACTATGGTGGCACCAACTGCTATTTTCCATCCGTAGGTAGCTTTGCATCCAAGCTTACTCTAATCCCTTAATGTCTTATTGAGCCAAACTTGTTGTCAATTGGTTATTGGTTCTAGTGCCTGCTTCACTAGACTAGAGACTACCCTTATCAACCATGAGTTCAATTCCAGTTGGCAGAGAGTATATGAAGGTGAAATGCAGGTTGTGGTGTTGAGTCAATGAAGGACAAAGTGGGAATAGGAGTAATTCAATAGTTGAGAGAAGAAAAAGAAAGAATCGCCCGTGGAAAATCATAGCCAACAAAATGAATTTTACAATGAAATTCATCATCTTGGCAGAAGTAGTATTTGGATTAAACAAAAAACATAATACAATTATCAACAAGGCCAGAAAAACCCTAAATAACAACCTACCATTCAACACATTGCAATATTTTGACATATATTCTCCTAAATACTTCAAGTTTCACAGCAATGATAGTGTACCCTCTTCAACCGCCACTCCAAAGTTACAGCGGAAAAAAAGTAAAAATTGTACAAATATAATCTACATGGATTAATTTCAAAAGATCAACTAATTCCACTTTAAGTTAATCTAATTCTTCAAGCTCCAATATAATGATATCTAATAGTCCAAGTGCAATAATTCAAACCTAATTATTTGCAGAAGTATAAGTAGCGGGGTCAGCATTGACAGAACTACAATCATCAAATCAAAATTTGTAACCTTCAGTTATTAATATTTTCTCGGCACGACATACTTTCAATACTTGCAATTAAATCGACATAAATTAAATACAATCTAGATCTTTCAACAAGAACTAATGAACGCCAAAAAAGGATACATAATCCAATCCCATATGAATTTGTTAAGAACTAATCAGAAGTACAAATTCAGAGAGGGAAAGATGTAATTCATACCTCCAAAGTATAAATTTTGTGCAAAATTATGAGAAATAACAGCTTCAAATTGCGCTTGAGATGAAGAAACTGAGGGTAGAGAGTGACAGGAACAGAAGAATTTCACGGCCGTTAACTTCGATTTTCCTTTCTTCAGTTCGCTGAATGACAGAGTAAGTACTTAGAAAAAATTAAACTGTCTTAGGTTAGCCCCTACTTGTTTTCTTTTTAATTTTAAATATCCGAATTATGTATAATTAAAATTAGGAAAATTTATCCAGAATAATCTAACTTATTCACGATTTTCCTACAATAACCCAAACTATCGATTAACCATGAATAATCCGAATTTAGGAGGGTCTTTGCCTTGGGTACACCCGGGTGACCTGCTACCTATTGTAGCAAGTCATTTTGAATATAAAAAAAAGATAAATATTTTAAAAAATAGAAAATTTACCCAGAATAATCCAACCTATTTACGATTTTCCTACAATAATTCCAACTATTGACTAAATGCCAGAAAATTACCTGTTACACCGGTAAAAACAAGAGCAACAACAGCACATGTTAAGTGAGTCAATAGTTGGGATTATTCATGGTTAATCGATAGTTGGGATTATTGTAGGAAAATCGTGAATAGGTTGAATTATTCTGGGTAAATTTTTCTTAAAATTAAAATTAAAATCAAAATTATGAAAAAATTAATATTAATAGAATCAATATCGACGCGAATTAATCCCCTTTAATTATGTTCTGATTATGTTTTTATCATAGATTAATAATAAAAAATAAATTAGTTTGAATAAATAACTTTTGAATTAAAAAAAATTATTTTATTCTAAATCTCAAAATATGATTAAATACTCTTTTATTTTTTATGTACATTGTCCACGTGTGATGTACTATTTTTTTGTGTTAAAAGCCAACAAAATTAAAATTTTATAGGTAAAATTAGAGGTATGCAATATGTATTTTATGTCAAAGCTCCATTAGTTTGAAAGCCAAAATTTTACTTGAAAAGGTACTTAAGTCATATTATGAGATGATAACCAATATTAATTCTGAATCTAAATTAAATTTTAAAAAAATTAAAGTTAAATTAGCATGTAAGTTCCCCAAACCGAAATATAATTGGCCCAATTGTTAACAATCCTAGAGTAAGATTAATATTTGGAATAATCGACTTAAACAGAGAATTGATAGGGTTATTTTCTTTTTATATAAAACGCGCTTCGAATCCTGGTCACTCATTTGGACTGCAATAAACTAATCAATTTATCTAGGGTGTATTTACATGTTTTATCTCATTTTATTTTGAATTTAGTGACATTAATTGGCCTCAATGGCTACATAGTACACCCGCCCATGATTTTAGGCATTGGGGGTCGAAATTTGTAGTTTATGAGTTAAATTTGGTTTTGATGAAGTTGAATTTGGTACTTATTGTTTGAGTTGGGCTAACCGTCGCGTTTTATCAAATTCGGTTGAAATGAACTGATTTTATTATTAGTATGCAATTGTATTTATTCGAATTTGAGATGACATTTAACATTGATATGTTCCCTCAAAATATAATGTATGAATTTGGAGTGATATGAAACCAAAATTGCCTTATATAATTATACTATAAATATTAAACTAATCTAATGAAATTCAAAACATTAGCATAGCTAAACACACCAATTGATCAATACTCAATAACGGGTTAAACACAGGTTAAATGCGATTTAACCCTCATTAGATACTTTTTGTTTCAAATCAACTATGGAATGTATTGTTAATAACATTGATACATTAAGTTCAAAACATATGAAGTACTAATTCATAGGTCTAAGCCAAAATTAAGTTGGTTGAAAGAATTAGTAGCTCTATATAAATTTCAATTCATAGATTCTTTGCATAACTTTATTATTTATCAGTTTCAAGTTCCATTCAAGTTGGTTGTTCAATGGGTTAGGGTTACGCATGTCAATTAAGAGTCAAGTCAATCAAGTGTCAGTCAAACACGAGTTTGATTACATTAATTTTGGGCATAATTTGTGTTTGGGCTACCATTGGATTCAGATGAACATCATGCCGTTTCATTAACTTAACTTGAGTTATGTTTCAATTTATTTTCGAATTACAAGCTATCAGGTTGTAGATTGAATTTCCAGTCGAGTACATGTTGCACAACTCTTCGATATCAAAAAATGTTGAAGAGAATACAAGTATCTGAAGAGTGAAGAAAGCATCCGAGCTAAGGATCTACAATTGCTACTAAAAGTAAACTATGTAAAAAAAATGTACACTCTCATCCAAGCAATAGTGTGGAAGAGAAATTTAGTACAAACTCTTCAATGCAGCATTTGAAGAAACAGGCGCAGCAATTAGTCTTTAACATCAGTAACACCTTCTGCCGAAATCTGAAACCTGGCTTCCGCTTCAGCAAGACAAGGGGAACTTATAACTTTACATACGCGCTCTTCCCCTCTTCCCTTTCTAAGAGCTAGTCTGTAGAGATGGAGTGCAAGGAGCTCAGCACGAAGTGATTAATATATCTCATTCATGGCCAAAAAATAATTGAAGTCGAGATTCACTGACCTAGTTGTGGAAGCATGAGCCATTATATTCCCACCGATGGGTTTAATTTGAGGACCAGCGAACACTGCTGAACCATCCACTTGAGCAACCACTTGATTCGTGATCACGACAGCAACACCAAACTGCAAACCAAGTCATACAGACAAATTTCCGTTGATAAATAACGATTCAACGCACAATTGTATCCTCATTTTTCAAAATGCATAGGAGTATACTCTAAGGGTATGTGTGTAGAAAGGTTCTGACAGCTATGAATCCCTCGAATGTAAGCCATTTATGAGGGGGTCCCGATGTGCCATTAGTGGGACCTGATCTTGTGACTTCAATGTCATAACTCAGAAAGCCAAGCCCTTTCCGCAAGAACTTGGCTATCTCATATGCTAGTTCACGACATCTCAGTGCTAAAATCAGTTTTGGTTGAGGAGATAAATGTCAAAATTTGCATGATTGGTACCTCATCTGCCAACTTCTGAAGGCTCCTAAGGAACTTAGCAAGGTGCATTTGCCTGGCTGATAACTCTCCTCTTCCTGAGAAGTCTGTCCTGTAGAGCGCTGTGGCACTGTCTACTATCATAAGAGCAAACCTGCAAGTAAAATTCATATAAGTATAAGCATCAAAATTTGCATCCATAATCAAGCAGAGTTTAATCAGCAAAAATGACATCATCAGTTCTTCAAATTTGCAAACAATTAAGCAAAGGTGTGACCATGAGATAGTCAAGGGTGGTGCAGGTCATTCATGTCAAACATCCTATGTTACTTGGACTCAGTATTGATATCGGATATTGGTACGTGTCCAAGTGTCGAATACGTCTACATATTCAATTTTACGCCTACAATGAAGTGTCTAAGTGCCATACCAATGTTCGAGCATCAAGGATAGGACTCGGGTACGTGAAGCAAAATAAAGAGCCCAAGTAACATAGCAAACATCTAAATTTAAAAACACTTATAACAGAATCAAGGACTAGTTTTAAAATTTTCCATATCAAAAGATTATTGAAACTTTGAAGACAAGGTTAATGACAGGTAAGATTTAGGAATAACAAAATAGCACCTAAATGCCACATAGGTTGGCATGATGCACGAAATACGCACAAAAAAAAAAGTAAATATTGACGAACACAACCACTGAATACAGGTCATTACATCACAAATCATAAAGATGTATATCAAGCTGCAAAGTTGGAAATGAATAAGAAGCAACACAACCAATTCTAGGACAAGAAAAACCTTGTTTCCACCATCATTGATGCTGCTTCAAGCAAAAGTCTAGATTGATGATCAGTATTATATGCTCTTGCGTAAGCAACATTTTCCAATACATCAGCACCATTCAACCCAAACCTGCAAGTAAAGCCCATAACTACAAGTAAATCCCAATTTATAGTAAGCCACGTCTTCTATAAGAAAAGCCTGACATACCTCTCTGCAATCTGTAGAAGTCTCTGTGGCCTGAATGTGCCCTCAGCATCAATATACATTGCTTTCCCTTCACCCCCTCCTTGGTCTAATGGAAGCTGGGAAAGCATCAGATGGGTTTAGCTACAATGTATAGTATGTAGATACAGTTTATCAAGTGAAAGAACTAAAAATCATACTTGGCATGTGACACAAAGTGTATGACATAGCTGAGTCTTTCCAGAACGAAACTCGCCATAAATTTCGGTGATTGATCCTGTTTCAATTCCTCCTGCCAAATGATATAATAACAAAAATTTCATTAGCAACTCAATAATTACATATTATTGACATGCATTAGTTGGAATGTAGCTGACTACAAACCTTCCAGGACTTTATCAAGCTCCCTGGAGCCAGATGTTATTTGAATGATCTCAAGTCTCTGTGCATGGAGCTGAGTAGCACTGGTAAATCCCAAAGGAACCAGTTTGGAAGCTACGAAATTATAGGCAGACACAGGGAAAACATTATTATTACTTATCATAGATATAGCTGAAGCGTACACAAATACAAAATCAATTCAATAATGATATAATGCATTTACATCTCACCAGCTTCAATGATTTTGTCGACTTTTGCATCACTAATCCCTTTTATCTGAAGAAGCTCCTTGCGTGGAGAATAGGCAACAGCTTCCACCGTACATAGACCAGCATCTTTAAGCTTTTTAACATCCATGGCTGCAATTCCAGATGCCTAAATATGAGAAAGCACAGTAAATAATCAAGGCTATGCCTCATAAACATCGACTACTACTCCTTGAACCATTTACCAAGAAACAAAAGAATTACACACCCCTATCAGGGTATATAAACCATCCAAACTAAGACGTACTTAACTAAAGGGGCAATAAATTACGAACAAAAGCATTTAAATTGAGCATAATACTAATTCCAACTAGAATTGGAACACTGAAATAGCATTACTGTGGTTGCAGAAATTTCCTATATATAGAATTTCACAACAAATTATCAAATAACTCATCTTTTTTAATCCTCAATTCAACAGAAATATATGAGCAAAGCCTAATCTAGAGATAATAATCAAAACAGCCATGTGTTTTCCTCACTTCACGATGACCTAATTTTTTTGGAGGATACAAGCTGATGGAAAGTTACTTAACATATATTAAGATCCTAACAAATGACACCATAACTAAGTTTTGTCGTCCACGAATAGAAAAAAAAAAAAAAAGAAAACAAACCTAAATTAAGCTCTCAATAGAAAGCAATGTCACAAGATAGACATTTTAATTGGTTAAAACTGATCTCGAGAACCAAAGTTAATATCAAAGCCATAAACCCAAATAATTGGGATAAAAATTGCCAAACAAAGTCCAGCTTTAACTAGCCAAAAGGGATGCAATCTTAACTAGAACTCAACGTGAAAATTTTCTCAAACCCATAAGAAAATTAGCTAAAAACCCTAAATATGAGGGGAATAGAGAAAACCCAGATGAAAAATTTGATGATTCGAAAAAGGGGAGAAGTCCCAATTCACAAAATAAAGAAATTTCTCAGACCCACCAACAAATCCCTAATTTTGATGAATGGAAATTTACAAAACCCAATTCAAACAATAAAGAAATTAATTAAACCTATATGAAAAAAACAATGGTTGACAAAAACCCAAACTAAATTGGAAGCAGTGCTGAAATTGAGGAGAATTTGAGGTGAAGTCATATGTAAAAATTTCAAAAAAGGGGGAAAATGGTACCTGAAGTTGTTCGACAGGAAAAGGGCCATGTTGTATATCTTCGACATCTTCTGATTCTTGAGCAATCACTTTAGAGTTTCGTTGCTGTTGCTCCATTCTGGCGATCTAAGTTCAACCCAAAAAACCCAGATGCCGAAAGATGAAGATTTTACACAAAGAAGGTACTGTATTCAAAAGGTTAAACCAAGGCGCCAAATTGAAGTGGGATGTTACGTTTTTGTTGTGCTTTTAAACGACTCTCGTTGATTGATTCGTGCTTGGTAAGCTTTGTGGTAACTGGTAAGCATGCCCAATTGTTGGTGCTAAATGATATTCGCTACGTTGCTTAATAAAATTTCCACAAATAATATTTATAGAAATTAAGAAAAATATAATATATATATTATTTTATTAAATAATAAATTTAATAGAGTAAAAATGAGGATCATAAATATTAAAAAATTCTTTCTTATAATAAGTTTTAGACAAAAATAACTTTATTTATTGTTATTTTGATATTTTATAATGCTTATAGTCCCTAGATATCTTCTATTAACTTCATTTTAACATTTTTATATTTCTTATGGTCTTCACATGTTTTCTACTAACTTTATAAAAATATTTTTTTTATTAGTTGATATTCCCATATTTTGCCACTAACTTTTATTTTAAATGTAAATCTACATAAAATCATTAAAAGGATCCTACAAGCCAAAATGGATCGAACAAGAAGAGTTGAAACAAGTTGAAGGCCTCTTGGGACACTAATGAGTTCAAGGCTAGCAACAAAATAAAACAAAGAACTGACGTAGGACTGTTGAGGGAGACAAGTCGATGCCTCCTAAGGCTGTAAATTCGGTTCTCGATCGAGTTTTGGACCTGTAATATCGTTTGTAACCAACTTGTATTCAACCCATTAGTTGACCTGAGGTGCAGTGACCTGTAATTGAACGAAACTCAATTGGTGTTGACCTTTAACCCGACATGTACCTTTAGACTCATAATTGACTTGCACCCGACTTGAGAACAACCCACACCAGAGATGAACCCGACAATGTAGTTAACCGAACTTGATTTACACCTAACCTGTTACAACTCGGCCCATCTTTAACTTGATGGGTACTTGACATAATCCCATCCGAAATGACCCATAATCCACACCTGATATTACCTAGACAATGACGTGGTTAATCGAATTCGATTTGCATCTGACCTGTCACAGCTCGAACCCGTCTTTAATTTGATAGGTACTCGACATAACCCCCACCTGAAATAATTCGAAACTCGTAATTGACCCAATTCGCAATTGACTTGGTGTTAACACGTCACTCAACTCATCAGCATCAACATCCCAAGTGTAAAAAGACAATAAGCTTATAGAAATGGTTCACAACACTACAATTGAAATCATGCAATAAAGTCCGACAGTCAACAAGCCAACAAAAATCATTTTAGGTTGATAAAACAAACACATTAGGGTCTAAAGTTTCAAACTTTATTCCTAGAATACACCCAAGACCAATGGCAAGGGTGTTCAATGCAAGTAAACAACAATCTTCAATAATAAGCAATGAGAAACAATAAGAAAGAAAGCAAAATCAAAGACACGAGATTTACGAGGTTCATCCCAATGTGGGCTACATCCTCGATGGTGGTTAGCTTGCTTAATTATGTGAAAAACAATGGAGTTCTCAAGAACTCTTACAATGGAGTATTACACTTGGAGAAGATAAAGAAGATAGGTTTTTTGTTTGGCTAGGGTTAAGAATCTACATTGAAGTGAGTGTATGAGGCTCCTTTCTATACTAGTAGTCGTGTACCAATGATTAGGAAAAGGCCACATTAAAACATTCTCATAAAACTTATCGCGCAAGAAAACAGAGTGCATTCTGAACTCCCGCTCGACCGGTCGAGCGAAATGGCCTTGGCCGAGCGACTTGCTTTTTCAGTCGAGCAACAAATCAGAATACCTACTGACTTGGTCGAGCCAAATGGCTCGGTCGAGCATGCTACATGTGGCTCGAGCGGCTCATCAGAAGGCCCATAATGATTCCCACATCATCATACACACACATACACACATCCACACAACACCAAACTCATCATACACCATTTGTGGACTCAAAGTCACACCAAAACTCCAACATAGGTAGTTACCAAAAGTTTTTACTAGAAATTATTAGGTAGTTACTAGTAGTTACTACTAGTAGTGGAAAGTTACTTAGTTATACAAGATAGAGATAACCGTATAACAACATGAAAAACAACCAACAACAACTACAAATTAATCTAGTTTAATTTAACAAAAAATGTTCGATTAAGCTAAGTCATGTTTAGTTTAGTAAAAGAATTTATTTAGCTGAATCAAGTTAAGATTAAAAAAAATAAATGTTTGATTCAGTTGAATCATATTTGTTCAGCTGTAATTAAGTTTGATTTAGCTAAGTTTTGTTCGTCTAAAAAATAACTTGATTAGCTGCATCAAGTATAGTTTTAGCTAAAAATAAGTTTGATTCAACTGAATCAAATTTATTTTAGGTAAAATTAAGCTATAAATGTAGACCCGCAATCAAATCTTATCGACTCTATCATTGACCAAACCAAATTTGACTAGTAATCGACTACAACTCGCCATGATCCAATCACAAACGATTTCAACTTGAATAAATTGTAAAATAAACATAAGTTCAATTGACATAAAACTCAAATGAATTGGATTTTAATTGACTAGAATCCAAAGAATTACCGAATGCACAACTCTAAAAATGATATAACCGATCCGAAGTCAACCTAAACCCAAAATTACCCGAGTCGACTTTAACCTAAAACGCAAAATGACCCGACCCATAGTCTAATCGAACTCGATTCGACTTGCAATATAACCAATTTGGATCCAAACTATTTTAACCTAACTTGATATAAATCTGAACTGAAATTGACTTGACCCGAAACCAAAACTGACCTTGTGTGGTATCAAACCAATACAGACATGTAGTCAATTGGACTCGTGACTGAACCGACCCAATTCAAAGTGTTATATTACTTCAAAAAACCCAAATCTGATACAAACTTGATTTAAAACCCGACCGAATAACCGAAATTACAGCCCTACAAACATGCCTTTTACTACAGATACATCCGATGAAATTGTGCCCTAATAACATTATCTATTTCTTTTGTAGGTTTTGATTGTTGCTATAAGCATTATCTATTTTCAAGTGTACGTATGTCTTCTATGAGATGCAATATCAACAGACTAAAGAAGTAAAAGGATTTTATTATACTTGATAAATGTTGAAAAAAAACAACAAAGTGATCTTTCACTCAAGGTATATATAGAGCTAAAATAATACATGTACTCTACAGTATAACACTAATTATATAGAAGTGTCTTTCTAAACCAACCATAATTATACATTAGCCCCTTCACCAAGTCTTTCCATCACAATCTTGACTCCCATATACCTTCCCATCATCATAACAGTAGCTTGAGGATTAGTTCCAGGGGATTCATCAAAAGTAGACCCATCAACAACTCGAACCCCATCAACTCCAAGAACTCGATAATCGGGTCCCACAACCTTTCCAACATGACAACCTCCATGGTAATGCCACATAGTAATCACAGTGTCTTTACAAAACTGTTGTAAGGACGTAACATCATTAATGTGTTTAGGAATAAGATTAACATTAGCTTGCACACTCATATTCAGTAATTTCTCCATTGTAAGACTGTCTGAATTAATGTATTGTGCAAGATGTTTTGACTTGACTATCTTCTCTATGAGTTGTATGGATTGAACACATTTTTGTAAATCTTGTGGGTGTTGGAAGTAATTGAAGGTAACTGTTGGATTGTCATTTATGTTGGTTGTGTTGAGTTTTAGATGGCCTGTGGAAATTGGTTTTGCTAGCTTTCCTAGGACGAATCCGCCTTTGAAAGCTTCAAAGGGTAGATCTGGTTTTAGTTCTCTGTATGCTTGGATTGCTTCTTCTGTTCTTTCTCCTGGAGGGATTGTTGAAAGTTGTCCAATCTGTTGAGATAAACAAAAAATTGCTACTTGTATTAATATGTTGATAGTATGTAGGAGAGAAGTGAGAAAAAGAGAAAAAAAAAACCTAGATTTAATGTTAATATTTTTTCAATAAAAACATTAAAACACTAATTTATTTGATATAAAAGCTACTCATTTATGTTTTGTTTAGTTCGTCTTAAAAATAAATAATCACTAAAATTAAGTTTTAATTATTAAAAAATCAATTTTGTTAAAAAAAACTTATTACAAAGTAATAATTAGTTTTAACTAATAAAATTAAGTTACAATTAATAAAAGTCAGATAAGTAAAAGGAAGTTTAATAAAAATTAGTTTTAATGAGTAAAAATCAATTAAAATTAGTTTTAATTAGTAAAAATAGATTTTAATTTGTAATAATTAATTTTAATTAGGAAAAATCAATTACAATCATTTACAATTAGTAAAAACCAATTATAATCAGTAAAAATTAGTTTTAATTAATAAAATTAAGTTACAGTTAACAAAAATCATAACAGTAAATAATAATACAATAAACATTAGTTTTAACTAGTAAAAGTCAATTACAATCAGTTTTAATTAGTAAAAATCGATTTTGATTTTTTATAATCAATTTTAATTAGTAAAAATCAATTACAATCAATTACAATCTGTAAAAATTAGTTTTAATTAATAAAATTAAGTTACAGTTAACGAAAATCAGAAAAATAAATAAAAATTCAATTACAGTCAGTTTTAATTAGTAAAATTGGTTTTAATTTGTAATAATCAATTTTAATTAGTAAAAATCAATTACAATCAATTACAATTAGTGAAAATCAATTACAATCAGTAAAAATTATTTTTAATTAATAAAATTAAGTTATAGTCAACAAAAATCAGAAAAGTAAATAATAATTCAATAAATATTAGTTTTGATTGGTAAAAATCAATTACAATTATTTTTAATTAGTAAAAATTAGTTTTGATTTGTAATAATCAATTTTAATTAGTAAAAATCAATACAAATCAATTACAATTAGTAAAAATTAATTACAATCAATAAAAAATTATTTTAATTAATAAAATTAAGTTACAATTAATCAGAAAAGTAAATAATAATTCAATAAACATTAGTTTAATTGGTAAAAATCAATTGCAATAAGTAAAAATCAGTTTTAATCAACAAAAATAATATTACAATTAATAAAATCAGTTTCAATACGTAAAAATCAGTTTAATCAAACAACTATAATTTATTATTATTATTTTCTTAGTTGCTATACTTGAAGAGTGAAAAAAAAATGATGAAATTGGGTATTTGACAATTATAATTTATTATTAGAATTTTCTTAGTTGCGACTAGGGATGTTGTCCGCAAGTTTTAGAAGGGTTCTGTGTCGGGTTGAAAATAAGTCGGCCTAAAAACGGGCTCTAATATAATTAAATTGAAGTGGGCTATAAAAGGGCTTAATAAGGGTCGTAATCAAACCCTTTTAAATAGCATAATTAATGGATAATTTAATTATTGAAAATGATAATATGCAATTTTGTATTATTAACATTTGATTATTATAAATGATTATTTAATCATTCTAAATTAATCAATGGGGATTCATAATTTTAAGTAATAAAAGCGGGCCGAACTTTCAAAGTCCAGTCCATAAAAAGCCCTTATCCAATCTAACCCTTATTTGCTTAAGTTGGACTTGACTCTTATCCGTGCCATTGAACACCTGTAATTGGCTAATTGCTACACTTGAAGAGCAAAAAAACATGATAAAATTGGGTATTAGACAAATAACCTCGGCAGAGAGAAGAGAATGGTGTCGCTTGATGCTATTGGTGGACTGACCAAACCCATTGCTAGCTTCGATGTAAACATCAAACTTAGTAATTCCCACGGTTTGAAGTAAAGATTGAGGGAGATGTTTCTTGAAAGGAACAAATATGGTATTCAGAGGATTATCTTGCATTTCTTTTCCCACATATTGGCTGTCTACAATTACTGGAATATTCTTGTTTATAAGATCTTCCTTTGGTCCTATTCCACTTAGAAGAAGCAATTGTGGGCTCCCAATTGCCCCACTTGATAAGATTATCTCACTTCCTTCACTTTTTGATAGGATTGCTTCATGTTGTTTCCCATTTTCATCCTTGAACATTACTCCTACTGCCTTTGCTCTATGTCCTGCATTTTAGAATTAAATACACCAAAAGTAGATGATCACAACTATGAGTACTCATAGGAGAAAAAGAAATCTATCAAAATAAAAGAAATACATAAAAAAAAAACTAATTGAAAACAAAAAGTTTAAGCTGATGGATAAAGCCCCATAATACATTATATACGAGAATCTTTTGGGCTAGAATTTGGATGCAGCACAGTCCTCCTCATATCTGGTGCAAAATATCCCATTTTAATTTGAGAAGTGATTGAGATTTGATTTTGTGATATTTTTGTTACGTTGAGCTCTGATACCATGTAAAGGAACCAACTCAACCAAAAGCTTAAGCTGATGGTTGAAGTTCCAGAATATGTTATATACTCTAATTAACATGCCCCCTCACATGAAATCGTTGGGCTATAAGTGTTGATGCAACATAAATTTCCTCATACTTGATGCGAAATACCCCACTTGAATTTGAGGAGTGGTTGAGATTCGAACCGTGACCTTTTTGTCATGTTGACCTCTCGTACCATGTCAATGAATCAACTCAAAAAAAGCTTAAGGTTTAAGCTAATGGTTGAGGCCCAAAAACATGCTATATACTTCAACAAATTATTCTCTCATCATATAAGGAGGCTAATAGAATATGTATTATAAGTAGTATCAATTTAGACAATGTGAGGGTTTTTTGATGTTGGCGACGAACTTTTCCATGCCCAATAGTGTGACAAGTTTTGCGACGAAATAGGCCTTTGCGACGACACGTTAGTGACGCACTGTTTTCGTTGCAAATCCATCGCGACATTTTTTGCAAGGAAAAGCCCTATCGCTATTTAATCATTCTTTTGTAGTGTTATACGTACCCTGAGTGTCAAATTTGATCTTGTGAACAGTTGCATGGATGACAATATCGAGGTTGTCAGGGTCGGCGGAAGACAGGAGCTCAGCAGCGCTATGACGGCGGCCATATTGGTCAAAAATGGAACCACTAATTTTGGTTCCATATTTGTGATCGTAAGTGAAACCGTTGAAAGGTGAGACTCCCACTTCAAGGAGAGCATCCTTTACGGCTGCTTGCCATGGTGCATATTTTGGGGCATGCACTATTTGGTTTTCTACCCAAATGTAGGACTCTTTAACTAGATTTGGATCCCAGCCTGCCTTCTTCACAGAGCTGCATATATTCACCATCATAAATTATATATTCAGTATCCTTTAATTCGGACGACATTTTATATATCAACAATTCTCCTGAGAGACCGTCTTTATAAGAGATGACTCTCTCATGCCCAACCCAACAATTAAAAAAAGAAAAAATTAAAAACTGTCATGTGCATTAGAACATATTTAAAGTTGGTGTCATAACCTATTAAAGTTGGTATTATAATCTGTTGAAGTTGGTATTTGGAGTTGGCGTTTTTACCTATTAAATTGTTTTAACCTTAAATTTTTAACCTATTGAAGTTGGTATTATAACCTATTACAGTTGGTATTTTAATCTATTGAAGTTGGCATTTTGACCTGTTGTAGTTGGTGAAAATGCCAATTTTAAAAATCAACTTCAACAGGTTAACATACTAACTTCAACAGGTTAAAACACCAAATTTATTAGGTTAAAATGCCAACTTTAATAGGTTATCATATCAACTTCAATAGGTTAACAACTTAAGGTTAAAATAATAATTTAATAGGTTAAAATGCCAACTCCAAATACCAACTTTAACAAGTTAAAATACCAACTCAAATAGATTATAATACCAACTTCAATAGGTTATAACACCAACTCCAATAGGTTACAACTTAAGGTTAAAACAACAATTTAATAGGTTAAAATGTCAATTCCAAATGCCAACTTTAATAAGTTATAATATCAACTCTCCTAGGTTATAATACCAACTTCAATAGGTTATAATACCAATTCCAAATAGGTTACACAACGCACGTTTTTTCTGTAGTTTTTTTTAGTAATAATGAACCGGCCCATTTGAGACGCGTCTTTTATAAAGACCGTCTTAAATAAGAATTTGTGTTAATATATTAGCTAGGTTTATTGGTATTGATCAGGATAATGTTGTACTGTTTGTACATAAAATATGAGCCTATATTTTATAGGGCTAAATTCACTACAAAAGACCTACTAGGTTAAGTATATAACCTCTATAAATATGCCCTCTTGGGGGTATAATTTAATAGGGAGAATATGATTTTTGCCATTTTTGCATTCTTTTTGACAAGTTAGACTATCTCTAAAATATTACTACTGCATCATAGTAGCTGATATGTGGTACTAACTTGAACTCGGAGGCACCGCCTTTGATGCCACTCGAAATTCTTTGTGTTATTTTGCTGGAATTGCATAGTTTTCCGACCATCCACTATTCTACTGAACACCCATCTAACAAGCTTAGATATATATACACTCCAAATCTATGCTAGCGGAAGTAATTCACTAATTTTTGAGTATTGTTGATTATAATAGAAGTATTTGCATTATGGTCAAGTTAATTTTTCTCATGCAATTTATATAGAGTGATAAATGGGAACATAAATAAATAAATAAAACTTAAAATGAAATGTTGAAATATTTAGTGTCTTCAAAGAATATATTGGTATTTGACAATATAATGAAGCGTTACTACTAAAATAACATAACTTAAAACAACGTTTAAGATTGTACACCCTTTATTCTTTAATAATGTTTTAATTCTGTTATTTAGGTTCATATTGTTGTTCATTTCACTAAAGAATTATTATATTTATATTAAAATTTAGGACATAATTAACCTTGTTCTAACTAATTTTAGTACTCTCTTTTATTCACCATAATAGTCCCATTTGACTGGGACCCATTTACTAGTCAAATAAAATAGTATATCAACAATCCAAAATATTAAATTTTTCTTGATTATTCTCTCGCGAATATTTCTTATGGAAACATGAATAAAAACTTGTTAGAATATATAACATATCATGGGCCTCAACCATCAGCTTAAGCTTTTGGTTGAGTTGGTTCCTTGACATGGTATTAAAGCCAATGTGACAAGAAGTCACGGGTTTAAATCTCAATCACCCCTCATTTAAAGTGAAATGTTTAGCACCATGTATGAAAGGGGGGCGTGTTAGAGTATATAACATATTCTGGAACCTCAATAAAACCGGAGAAGCATGAGTTTTGACTAAGTTGTAAATGTGTAAAGTCAAGTACTATAAAATTAGCACACAAATACCTGGAACTAGCCCTGGAGTAGAAACCAGCGTTAATAGCAGTGCCACCACCTAAGATTCTAGCCCGTGCATTGATAACACGGTCAGTCGAAATAAATTGTTGAGAAGCCGAGCTTGGAGATGCATCAGCCAAAGATATATGAAAATTCTCCATGAAGCTCACATTAAAGTTATCAAAGGGAACTCCTCCTCTTTCTAACAGTAATACTTTAAAGTGTTGCGAAAGTGTGGCTGCCAATGGACAACCTGCTGTTCCACCCCCTACTATTATATAATCATACGATTGTTTTCCACCGTTTGATGATGATGATGAATCTTCTCCAAATAACGGTGTTGATATTGTTGTTGTTGATGATTCGAACTCGCTAGCTTCTTTGATGAAGGGGTATATGTATGGGTTTTCTGTCATTATTTTCGTAATATAATTATTAGTATGTTAATATGTATTTCACTTAGCGATATAATATATGTTATATACTTCTTGATATGTTATATTTATCTTCTATCAATATGGAATGCAACGAGAATGTATTTTTTTTTGAAAATACATATAATGTATGTATACTTTTATAATTCAAAAATCAACTTAGTGAACAATATTGAAAAAAACACATAAATAAAATCTAATGCCCAATAGATGTAGAAACAATTTACATTAACCAAATATCAAAACAGAAAAAGAAGCTATAGGTTAAATACGTCCCGGACAAGTTTTGCATAATAATAATCTTTTTTTTTACTTTAATTTTGTTGGTCGATTACATAACCAAAATTATTATTGTTTCATGAAAGACTTTTTAACTAGTTGAATCTTTTTAATCAAAAGGAAAAGACGATTTATGTATTAGCTAGCTGAACGAGGCAATTGCTAACCACATGATATATGATTATCTTTATAATTTTGAGATATGGAGGGAGCTAATTATATGTGTAGTATTTGTAGCATAAGGATGCGTTTGAATGGAAACAAATGGAGAGAAAGTAATTAAGGGGCCAGATTGGCAGATTGGTAGGGATAAAAGATCTCTAACTTGTTTGAATAACAAAATGAGAGAGATGGGACGTGGAGGGGAGGGACTAGGAGGGATTACACTGATATTTTTTTGTAAAGATCTCAATCTTTTTAAAGTTGAAAAAATTTGTAGAGAAAAATTGTTAGAGTATATAGTATATCATATCCTGAAAACTCAACCAAAAGCTTAGTTTTCTTGACATGATATCAGGAGTTAGTGTGATAAGAGGTTACGGGTTCGATCAAATCTCAACCTCCCCTCATTTGAAGTGGAATACTAAGCGTCAGGTATTATGAGCAAGGTTTGTGTTGCATCTATATTTCTAGCCCAAAGGGCTCTCGAGTGAGGGGCATGTTAGAGTATATAACATATCTTGTTACCTCAACCATCAACTTAAGTTTTTGGTTAACAAAAAATTTCATCTCCTTTTATTTCATTTCCCTTCTCTTCTAAACAAACAACAGCTAGTCCCTTCCATTCCCATTTCCTTATAATTTCCCCTCGGCCTCCGGCCTTCCCCTTCTCTTCGTTTCTTTCTTTCCTTTAAAAAGTTGTTATCCAAATATAGTAAAAGTGGGAGAGAAAGAAGTGAAAACCTTGATAGAAAGAAGAAGAAGCATAAGCAAAGGATAAGTTGAATGATAAGAGAAGACATGAAAGAAAGAAAATATTGAAGACAGCAGCAGCAGCAAGATGATGAGGAAGTAATAATAAAGCCATAACTTAAAGCAAAAAGATGAGCCAAAACCCTGAACAATGATTATGATATCTGAATTAATGAGCTAGTTAGCTTGGGAAATGTGGCTCTTTCTTATTTGTCAGATTCTCAATTTATATGCTTCTTATCTTTGATGTATTATTTTGAATTAAGATAATAATCTTACGATATTTAGAATTATTATAGTGTGAACAAGATTACTACTTACAATTAGTACCAACCACCGTTATCTGTTGAAAGTAATGGAACTTGTTGGAAAAGTTTTCTCTTTTGTTCCCTTACCAACCCTAAACTAAATATTATACTCCTTACGTTCTACTTAATTATCATCATTTGCTATTTTGTTATATCTTTCTAATTTTTCTACATAATTATTTCTGGACAATGAGACACCATTATTTTTGATCACATATTTTTTGATTTTATCCACATAATTATTATTTCTTTATTCATTAATCTGTATTTTTTCCGTTTTAAAATAGTTGCAACATTTATTTTTTCACGCAGTGAAATATACTAACTTAATTCTTAATATTTCTAAACTGTAACTTAATTATAGATTAAAAACAATCAAACAAAATCTTACTTAAATACATTTTAACTTAATTATAGATTAAAAACTAATCACAAATATATTTAATATTACAGGTAATTAAAACGAAGAAAGCACTTCATATTTTCATGTTTTTCTTTAAAAATACTTTTTTTTATTTCTAATTAAAAAAGAACAAAATAGAATATTGGATATGTATACAACATTGTTTGTAATGTCTTAATTTGGTGCAACAGTTTGCACTTTACTGTTTAGACTTTTGAAGAGGATCTGTTAACGTCATTGGCACGTACTACTACGTGATCCTATAAGAATATTGATAGTGTTGGATTTTTTTTCATTTTTAAAATATATTTCATTTTATTTTCTTTGTTTTTTTGTATTTTCGTTTAATTTTTTGATATTTTTCAAAGCAATTGTAAGCCTTAATATTTTTAATACGTATTATAAAAATTATAAAAAAATATATAATAAAAAATATACATTAAAACGAACTTAAAGAGATCTCACATAAATATATGATCGATCCTTGTTCATTCTTCATCGTTCTTTCTTCATCGTTCATTCTTCAATGATCATAATCATTGTTCATTGTTCATCATTCATTGTTCATTGTTTCATGTTCATTGTTCATTGTTCATTATTCATTGTTCATTGTTCATTGATCATTGATCCTTGCTCATTGTTTATCGTTCATTGTTCATTGATCATTGATCCTTGTTCACTGTTCATTGATCAAAGTGAAATATTCTAAACATGAAGATTTATAAAAACGGATGGATTAGTTACTATTTTGTTTTAGACCAAGTTGCTCATAACAGCAAGTTCAAAATCAGTTGGTCAAAGCAGTCAATAAAATCAACTGGTCATACCAGTCAATGTAATTCACATATTTAATTCTTTTAATTTTATCAACATAATTTTAGTATCTTTATTTATTATCAAATATATTCATATTTTACTTAAAAACATTATTACATTTCTCTTTGAGCCTCTTCAAAGATCCCCCTCTAATTAGACCATCTATGTTATTTTATTATTAATACGGAAAATTATAACTACTAAGGTACATAATTATTAAATTTTTATTCTTTATAGGAATTTTCAATTTCTTACAATTTCATATTCCCATACTTACAAAACCTTTGTCACACGAACACAAACTTTTATCATATTTTGTAATGTTTAATTTTCGAAATATATCAGCTTCTAATAATTCAAACTTAAATTACTTTTTTCTTCTGTTAACTCTTCTCCTCCTCGTCCTCCCCTTAGTTTGAAGGTTGATGAGACTTTTATCTCTACCTTTAATATAATAATCTACTTTTGATATTCCTTAACTACTTATTAATACATGTGTTGTTTTTCCCAAAAAAAAAAAGGAGGCATTCTTCAATTTATCTTCATATATTTAAATTTAGTTTTTTTTTTTTATCCTTTTTACTAATTATATATAATTCCTTTAGCGAACTTTATTATATTTTCATTATTTAAAATTTAATTTTTAATTTAATCATAATAATATCAATTTAGTTTCAAAGCATAAATTTCTCAATTGTTGCGTTGGAGTTTTTAACATGGACCTCGATGTAAGGTCAAGCAACAAACAAATGATAGCTTAGAAACAAGTAGATCGTCATTCACTAGTCATTATATTTCAAATTACAACATTAATATGAACATTACATGGTGTAGGAAATAAGAGTAATGTTTTAACAATGAGTGATTATATTTGATAAGAAAGGAAAAAAGAAACTGAGTTTGGATCCATAATCTAGATATGTTTGTGAATTTTCAAACAACAATTGATGAAATCAGAAAGAAAAAAAATAGAAGGATATACTTTCTCTGTTCCAATTTACTTACAATCTTTGTTTTTTCACGCAGTTTAATGCACTAATTTAATATGTATAATAAAAAATTATAAAAATTTGATATTAATAATCTTTGCAATTAGACGAATCAAACAAAATCTCACTTTACTATGTTTTAATCTATAGATTAGAAATTAATCACAAATTAAAAATGATAAATGAATAATGCTATTTTTCATAATGTTGCAACTAATTTGGAAGAATTAAAAAAAAAAAAAAGCCAGTTTAAAATGTGTTGCCATCACGAAATCTGAATGATGAGGAGACTCGAATGTCTTTTCAAAATCCAATCACATTACTAAATAATAAACAAACTTGCAAAAGAAAGCAAAACATAAGGGAGAACAAATTACTACAATATAATTTAGTTTGCTTTTAATAGAATATATTTAGCAATGTTTAATTTAAATATCATTATTCAATTTTTTAATATTATATATAGTAATTTTAATGACATTTATTAGAGTCTTTAGCAGCATAATAAAAAATCATACTAAAACTTTCCGCGACATAGGATGTAGCGACATTTCTCATAAATGTCACTATATATTATAGTAACAATTACATATACTACTAAAGGCCAAATAAAGTGTTACTAAATTACTTTATAGTATAATTTAAAATAAAACCAATAACTATTACACTAAAAATATGAATAAATGGCATATATCACATGATATCACAAAGACATCATCTAATATATAACCTACTAACTTGGGTGGTAAGAATAATAAGCATATATCAACCAATTTGGTAATGACAAATCAACTAGTATTAAACAATAAGTAAAAGATAAATGTAAATTCTCTTATAAAACATATATAACGAACGGAGACTATCGTCTCATCATAAAATAAGCTCAAACATATAATTTATTTATTTTTCTAATTGATCATTTTAAATTGTAAATATTAGTTTAACACACTAAATATATATGAGTTAGATTTTACTATAATTTTGTCTCATCTAAGAATTAATGTATAATTAAATGGGCATTTAAAGGAATGATGAACTAACGTTATGACTAAGAGAATAAATGCAAGAATAGAAGACACCAACTAATTTAATTCTTATGGATCAACTAACCCACTTAGAAAGAGTGAGAGTCGGGCACAATCATACTCCGCAATATTTTCAGTCTTTTTGGGTTGGAATACTTTGCATTATTGTTAAGTCAAAGCCATATTACTCATGTTTCAAGTTTTCTTAGTTATGTTGTGCTTTATTCCCATTATTCTTAACTAATCAACTATAAAATGTGGACTATATGATACTATTTAATTAAATATTTTCTAATATTTCTTAAATTTTATCAAAGGATATTATCTAGTCTTGACTCTCTCGGTCAATTATTGGTATATTTTTCGTTTAGTCATGAAAATTGAACGTGTGGACTAAAATAATATTAGGTTTTCATATTTTTATGGTCCGTTTGATAGTTAATTTTAAGATGGTGGAAATGTTAATGGAAAGTTAAAGTAATTTTGATAGAAATATCTCTTGATAATAAAATGACCATCTTTGTTTTCCTTCAACAATCTCATTTTCTTCAAAAAATTATAGTCTATTTCATTTAAATTATAATAGAGCCCGTTTTTCGGCCCGATCCATTTTTAGCTAGACCCTTACAAACCCTTTTTAAAATTAGGCTGGATAAGGGCTCAAAATGTGTGCCCGACCCATTAAACACCTCTATTCATGATTAATATGAAGATCCTCATCTTAGTTTCTGAGAATATTTTAAGATTAAACTTTTATTTATAAATATTCTCAAACTGATCTTGAGCTTTGCATTACAACAAATTTAACTTTTCACGACATTGAATTTACTGGCATTAAAAAATGTCACTGATTTATATTTTTAGTGTAATAATTATTGGTTTTTATTTTAAGTTTCACTATAAAGTGATTTAAGTGATTTAGTGACACTTTATTTGGCTTTTAGTGATATATATAATTATTACTATAGTTTATAGTAACATATATAAGAAATGTCACTAGATCTTATGTCGCAAAAAGCTTTCGTATGATTTTTTATTATACTGTTAAAAGATCTAATAAATGTCTCTAAATCCAATATATACACTATTAGAAATTTAAAGTAGTGATATTTAAATTAAATGTTAGTTAAATATACCCCAGTAAAAATAAATTATATTATCGGTGCTATTAAGTTCTTATATTTTGCTAAAGACACTAGTTATGTTTAGAAATTTACAAATGAAGAAAAGTCAAGAACGTTCTTAATTTCTTACCGAATTCTAAATGGCGTCATAAAGTCAATTTTTTTTAATGGAAAACCCGGCTTTAGTGGGTAAAGGAGACATGAGTCCTCTAAAAAAATTAAGGGAAAATTAAGGGTAAATGTCGGATTTTTTTAAAATAATTAAAATGAAATTTTTTTCTAAAAGGAGTGTATTTAATTTTTTATAAGTAAATTACCCTAAAATTTATACTAATTGTTAGTCAACTAGTTTTCTTAATAATTTTAGATGTTTCACTTTCTTATTTAGTCAAGTCACTTTAAATATCTCATTTTTATTTTGGGTATGTTAAAATTACTAATTTACCCTTACTAATGTTAATTTTTTCACACCTTTACATAATCCTACTTTATCCATATTAGTCCAACAAAACATATTTAATTTAAAGTTATAAGTACAATTAAATCACTTAAATCGTAACTTTATATATATTTTCAATGATCAAATCATACTTGAATTATGGGTTTAAACCCTAACACTTGAAAAAAGGGTCTTCTCACTATTAATGATGAAAACAATAAATAAAAACCCTAGAATGAAATTAAACACCATAAAAGATAATAATAATAATAATAATAATAATAATAATAATAATTATTATTATTATTATTATTATTATAATAATGATATTTGCAAGGAAAATCAATAAATAAAATATGAAAGACACAATTAAAAATCTAAGAGAGACAAATATAAGAAATAATACTACTTTTATTAATGACTACTGCTAAGAAAAATAATTAAAATTTGATAAAGGAAGATTAAACTAATGCTAAGAAAGCAAATTAATAACAAGAAATCAAATGCTAAAAAAGCTTACAAGAATTCTAAAGGTATTCAATAGAGTGAAAAAGAAGGAAAGACCCTAATGATGAAGTTTATTTTCCTATTTATACTAATTAGGCCTTAAACCTAGCAGCTAATGGAAACAATTAAAAATTGACCAAACTACCGCGTAGGCCTTAAACTACCGTGCCATTTATTATTAAGGCTCGTCGCCGAGTCAGCTTCTAAGTAATAGATCACTCCAACCGAGTAGGCGTTTGTCGCTTAAAAAATCCCTTTTGGTCAGTAGTAATCGTCGAGTAGGCGTGGCTTTTCCTCCTCTCACGCCAACTCGGCGTTTGTTGCTTGAAAAATGCATCATTTCTTCTTTTGCTGCCGAGTAGCCGAGGCTTAAGGGTACATCTCAGCCGACTCCGCCTTTTGTGCTGAGTAGATGTTAGCCTTTGAAACTTGATCTTTAGCTTTTGCATGACTTCCTTCATAACATTCGGGACTTTCAAACAACATAAGGCATATTTTTTTTCTTTTCTTGTTGTCCTACAAATACAACTAGCCATACTTTAACTCGCTTTCTCATAAATCTATTAAATAGACACTAATTAGAGTAAATAAGTTAAAAATAACCATAAATCACCGCTAAATAACAAAAAAGAAGCATATAAATAACAACAATAAATACAAATACACTTATCAAAATTTAATGGTGACAAACACGTGAAACCCAATGATTAATTATAAACTTCAGCAAAATAGAGGAAACAATAATAAATCTTCATATATCAAAACATACTTAATTCGAATGTTCTACGTAGTGTACTACTTAATAGTACAACTTAAACTTGAACACACTAAACCATATACAAACACACCCCAATCAATCAAATATATAATTATCTAATTAATTATTAACCAGCAAGCCTAAATTTATACACGTTATAATAACTGCTTGCTAACAACAATAATTTTTCTACTAACAAAATCACACTTATTATATATTATTAACTTTATATAGTTAATCAAAATTCCTCAACTTAGCCATATTTCAGTCTTCTTAGTACAGCCTTTCTTTCTATACATCATCAGCTCCTCGTCCAAGTCTTTGCCTTAGAATCTTCACTCCCATATACCTACAATCCAAAATAATATAATTATAAATAAATTTCAAACATGGTTATTTTTTTTTTTATAAATACTTTGACGATGTGTTTTTTGATTTCAAATTATAAAACAATAATGATAGAATACTTCATCAAATTGCGTGTATTTTATTTTTGTTAAGTTGCATATAATCTTTAATTTGTTTTTTTTTTTGGAAAAAGAAAAAATTTTCAATAATTCAGAACAAAACAGTACAAAGAGTCCCACTAACAAGAGAACCGTCTCCATAATTTGCATCAGCATGAAAGGAAGGCACACATTTTAGGTTGTATTGTATGAATAAGAATCACGCCTAGATGGTATCTCAAAGAACCAATTCAACTAAAAGCTTAGCTGATAGTGCAATACACCCCTCACATAAAAGTCGTCCTTTAGGCTAAAAGTGTGGATGCAGTACAAGTCTCCTCATACCTGATGTTAAATATTTCACTTTAGATGAGAGGTAGTTGAGATTTAAACCCGTGACATCCTGTCACGCTCGCTTTTGATACCATGTCAAGGAATCAACTCAATCAAAAACTTAAGCTGATAGTTGAGGCTCCAGTATATATAATATACTAGTCACTAATTATCATTAAGTAAAAGAATCTTACCTTCCCATCATCATGACAGTAGCTTGAGGATTGGTTCCAGGGGATACCCTAAATGTAGAACCATCAATAACCCTAAGCCTATCAACACCAATAACTCGATAGTCGTGGGACACCACCTTGCCAACGTGGCATCCTCCATGGTAATGCCAAATAGTAATCACAGTGTCCTTACAAAATTGTTCTAAGGACTTAGTATCATTAGTATGCTTAGGTATAAGATTAATATTGGCTTTA
This sequence comes from Amaranthus tricolor, assembly GCF_026212465.1. Classification (NCBI taxonomy): domain Eukaryota; kingdom Viridiplantae; phylum Streptophyta; class Magnoliopsida; order Caryophyllales; family Amaranthaceae; genus Amaranthus; species Amaranthus tricolor. Next base: position 21,181,924 of record NC_080051.1, on the reverse strand, counting down.
ACACTCATATTGAGCAACTTCATATTGGTTTCTTCATCACATCCTGTAGTGTTTATAAAATGTTGCGTTTTGACTAGCTTTTCAATGAGCCGAATGCCTTCAACGCAGCGTTGCAAGTCTTGTGGATGACTGAAGTAGTTAAAGGTGACAGAAGGGTTGTCATCGATGTTGGTGTTGATGAGCTTAAGGTCTCCTTTGGACATGGGTGTTGCTAACTTTTCAAGGATGAACCCACCTTTGAATGCTTCATAGGGTAAGTCTTGCTTTCTTGCTTTGTAGGCTTGGATTGCTTCTTTTGTTCTTTGCTTTGGTGGAATTGTGGAGAGTTGACCTATCTGTTCACCAAAACATGGGATTCATAAAATTAGAGGGGTTCAAAACAGAACAGACATGATGATCCAATATTTATCCGATTTTGAAATAGAACCCGACTTCATATGACTTCAAAATGAATTTAAAATGATATAAAAATCAATGTGGATACAAGACCCGATTTTAAACCGACTCGAAACACCTGACCCGAAATCGACTCGATGACCCGAATGAACACCTCAACGAATTATTATATTTTGTATCATTTAATTTTGCTACATTTGAAAACCCGCGTTCAGAATAAGGTTATTTCTATGATATGAATATGAAGTAAATATTGGAAAAATAACCTCACATGTGATCCCACCTCGAAAAATTAGAGAGAGATTGGTTAATATAAGCTTAATGGACTACTCTTTCAATAACAAATTTGTTTTAGTATAGAATCTCATTAGATTTTTGTGCAGTCAAGTTTTCTCTTATGCGGGTCTTGTTGTATACAAGTCCAATAACAAATTCATCTGTAAAAAGGACACTAACAGCCTCCTATGTACATTTTTAGTAACAAGAGTGGATGTAAGGCCGATTAATGTTGTCAACTGATAACATTTGAGTTATGTATAAAATCATATACTTAAAGATAGTAACAAGTGTACTGGTTAAGTTGGCAAGAGCTCCTAAAGTTTGGATTATTTATGGTTAATCAATAGGTGAAATTGTTATAGAAAACTCATGAAAAAATTGGATTATTCATAGTTAATCAATAAGTGAAATTATTGTAGAAAAATTATGAAAAAATTGAATTATTCCAGATAATTTTTTCCAAATCCAAATTGTTTATTTTTCATTGTAGTTAAAAATCTTGAATGCAAATAAAATATTTATAAATTGCAAATGACTTCTATAAATTTATATGTTTACATCATTAATGACTATATCTAAGTCGTCGTCAATGGTCTAAAACTTGTATTGATAGTTGATATATTTGTATTTTATCAAATTCATAATAGTGGTAGAGCATTGTAAACTTAGAATTACTTGAAACTCTCACATTCAGTAGGCAAGACCCGCCGCATAAGGGGGTAAGGTAAGTCTGTACAAAGGCCCATTCAAAAAATTAAAAAAATGACGTTTTAATATTTAATATATAGTTAGACGCCTATAATAATATATTTAGTAATTAGGGGTTTATAATTAATGTTTCCCCCGGGTCTCCCAATTGAATGAAGAAGACTAACCTCAGCTGAAGCAAGACCATGGTGGCACTGGATGCTATCTCTGGTCTGGCCAAACCCGCTGCTAGCTTCAATGTAAACCCCTTTCTTGGTTATTCCTACAGTCTGTATCAAAGACTGTCTTATATGTTTCTTTGTAGGGATGAATATTGTGTTAAGAGGATTATCTTGCATGTCCTTTCCAACATATTTGTTGTCAAAAACTACAGAAATGTTGAACTTTTGGAGTTGTTCTTTAGGTCCTATCCCACTTAGAAGTAACAATTGAGGGCTTCCTATTGCACCACTTGACACAATTATCTCACTTCCTTTTGTTTCGGATAGGATTGCTTCATGTTGTTTTCCATATTCGTCTTTGAAGATCACTCCTACCGCCTTAGGCCTTCTCCCTGTGGAATTAACCACCAAAATAACACTTTAGCTAGTCTTGAATAGGAGCGAAGCTCGAAAATAAAATTTAATCATGCTCTGATACCACAACAAAATTAACTTTTAGTGCCATATATTTAGTAACATCAAAAATATGACACTAATTTATGTTTTAGAATTATAATTGTTGGTTTTTATTTTGAACTCCACTACATATTAAGTCATCTAATGACATTTTATTTGTCCTTTAATGACATATGTAATTGTTACTATAGTCTGATAATGACATTTATGAAAAATGCCACCAGATCCAATGTCGCAAAAAGTTTTAGTATAATTTTTTTTATCCATAAAGTGTCTAATAAATATTATTAGATCCACTATATATATACCATTAAAAATTTAAAATAGCAACATTTAAATGTTACTAAAATATATTCCACTAAAAGTGTATTATATTGTAATGTGAATATACAAAACAAAATTTTATAAGCAAAATCTCCACCCTCTTTTATGATTTATCGATACAACAAAACTAAAGAAAATTGTTCTTAAGAAAACTTTAACCTTAGACTTGATGTAATATTAAATCTTCCTTTATCATTAAACCACCGATTTTTTACTACTCTTATAATAATACTAGTTAGCTAGGTATATATAAGGGGCAAAAAAAAAAGAAAAAAACAGTAGCATGGGACAAATTAAAATAATTGGTTAAGAGAGTGGATGTTGGGTCTGCGAGCCCTATGTGGCTTCGCCACAACGCCACTGATTCTACCTATGTGAGATTTACTATTTAATAACGTTGTGGTAACAAAAAATTTTTTGTTTGACATAATTATACCTTTGGTGTCAAATGTGACTTTTTGTACGGTTGCATGGATGAGGACTTGGAGGTTGTTGGGGTTTGCGGAAGCCAAGAGCTCGGCCGCAGTGTGGCGACGACCATTCTCCTCGAAAATTGTGCCACCGACTTTGGTTCCATACTTATGATCATAGGTGAATCCATTGAAAGGTGAAATCCCAACATCCAAGAGGGCATCCTTCACGGCTTTTTGCCAAATTGCAAGCTTTGGCTTATGCACAATTTGTTTCTCCACCCAAGGGTAGGATTCATTCACTAACTTCGCATCCCATCCTGCTCTCTTTACGTAGCTGCCCATTACACATAGTATATAATACACATCGTCAACTTTCATGTACTTCTATAATATTCTCCACGACTCCAACTAATTTAATCGTTAAAAGAGTCATATCAATTAAGAGCTAACTTAAATTGATATTTGAATAGAAGTTTGTTGCACTAAACGTATTGATGCAGGTTACATGTAACACATGTATTTCTATGTTTCTCATATTGTTAAACAGAGATGGATTGAAAAATTTAGGGCTCTCTATAAAATTTTTATTTTACACCTTATTTATAATAAAATATTTTTTTATTAATAATTTTAACGTATTTCTTTTTATGATTAACTTTTTAATATATGCGACAATAAAGGGCCTTGTGCGGTCGATCATCTCACTAGAGGTGTTAAATGGGTCGGGTTGACCCAATGGGTCAAGGGTCGGATCACATTTTAGCAGGTCATTAGTAGGTCAGGTAAATAACGGGTCGGGACATTAACGGGCCTTTGTGTAAAGGTTCGGACCAGGCCGGGTCGGATAGTTATAGAAATTGATTATAAAAAATATTTTACCACTTTTTTTTTATAGTTTATATGATATTGTTATATTCATAGTTGAATTGACCTAACGGGCCATAAAGTATAATAAAAAACACTATTTTTATGAACTTTTAAAAAACGGGTCGAAGTAGGTCGTATTTAAACAGGTCTGACCCGCCCCGACCCGTTTAGCATTTGACATAACCCGCCCTGATTTGGCCCATTTAAATTTTGCCCCCACTCACCCATTCATACCTCTACACCTCACACACACTAAAAACCCGTCCATTGTTAAATGCTCCATTTTAAAAAATTATAAAATTTTGAACACATGATATATATTATCATATCAAACTGTCGTCTCACTGAAAAGCTGAATTTAATATATTAAATTACAAAATCAATTTTGTACTCTGGCACTCATTGTATGCATATATATGACCTATTCTAATCTTATTATCATCATGGATTTTGGTTTTACATATAACTTGGAAGAACACTTAAAAATTTTTAAAATAATATAACTCCTATTACATTACTGTTAGGGATATATTTAGAAAATGTTTGGTGGTAAATTTAGGACATAGAAATATTTAGACAATATTACGTATATCTTTTTATAGTATCTTGTATGATATATATCGAGCGAAATAAATGATAAGAGAAGGATTTTCATTAAATTTGTCAATTACAAGTATTTACTTTTATATATTTTAAACAATTTAATTTATTTTACTAACTTTACTTATAGAAATTACTAGCTATACTCCCATTATGATTAGAAAATCTTATCTAAGTACTCTCTTTATTCTTATTTTTTCTTTCCTATTTCCCCAAATTGAAATGTTAAAACTTTTTCTCATTATGAATATTTATTCTGCGATATTTAATTTATTTCATACCAAAATAACTTTATTTAACTAACATAATTTACTACTTGGGGCTGACACATTTTAAGACATTGATTCCAAAAAGTAATATATATGATACCTTTTTTACTCGAATATAAAACTTTATAGTTAAGAATTTTTAAAGCAGATAATTATTAGTCCCATCATTTATTAATTATGATTACATAATATTAGAATCTTCTATCTTATATTATTTTCTTTGAGTTTTTTTATATTTCAAATAAAAAATCAAATAAAAAGGTATAATGACGTGTATTTTACGGTGTCTTAAAATGTAGGAGAGAGAGACACGTGGATTAGGGATAAAATGTATTTGTAACTGTTACTATTGGTAAGTTAGGTAATATAACATTGTATTAAATGCTTTTCTTACTGCTTTTACGAAATGTCATCTTCACACTAAATGTACATTAAATCTTGTAACCAATAGCACCTCAGTGCAAATCAGTTTAAGGTTCCCATTCAAACTTGTAGATAAAAATGAGTGGAGGAAAAACATTGTATTTTTTCTTTATTTTTGTTTTTGACGTATATAATATATAATTACTTATAAAGATATAGTTTGTACACATGTTGATGTCTTAATAAATTTTTTTCATCACGAAAAAAACTTCCAAAACTATTTTAAAAAATTATTTTAAAAACGTATCATAAGTTATATCAAATAGTAAGGGATTCTAATAAAAGAATAGCATTATTATATATAGATTTTTCGCATGTAAAATAGAAATAATTAATAATTATATATGATATGAAAACATATTTAAGTGTCAAATCAATTTAATTATTTTACAAAAAATTTTGTATTTTTAGTGTACATTAAAGTCTCTAAAGTGTTAGGCCCATGTCAAAATTTTGAAAAGCTAAACTACATGATAGATAATGTTTGATATATATAAAGATTTTGCTAACGGATGCTTTCGAGGAGTTTATTGATAGAAATAAAATTAGAAGTTTATCACTAAATTACACATCAATATATGTTGTTATTTTTTGATATTAAAAAAGTTAAGATTAAACAAAAAGTTGATATACCTAAAGTCCTAAATAAAATGGTAGAACATTTTAGAACCGCAAAAGTGGTAGATGAAGGTTGTAAATGTTATAATAAAGAAGGCATTGAAGGCATAATGGCTCATTGAATTCTATCCTTGTGATTGTTAAAGCACACAAAAGTGAGTGTGTTCATGAGTTGTCAAGCACACGAAGGCATAAGGACTAACATGAGTTGTATACTTGTTGTAACTAACACTCTTACTTCCTACCTTAGATCATATTCATACTCTATGCTTCTCTTTTTTTTTTTGGCATTTGAGGTGTTGACATTCATTTACACATATTCTTTCATATGATATGTAATGTCAATTAGAGATGAAGACATGAAGGTTGTGTGAAAAATAATATTATTACTCCGTCTCCGAGTATAACTTTTGCTATAAGTATAATTTGTGTACGAATTCTTTAAGATGGGAAAGGAAAATAAATGTTTTATGAGGAACTAATAGAGATGTAAGGATGAAATAAATAGATAAGTTAAAACAATCTTTGAGAATTAAAGAATGAGGGTGAGTCATGGCTTAAAAAATGTATTATGTCTAGAGCCTTTATTATATCTTAATTTTGTACTCTTATCTTCCAAGTCATCTTTAGTCAATATCACTGTCTTTTAAAATCCCCCGACCTCAAACTTAGTATATTCCTCACTGGTTCACCAATATCCTGTCTTTGTATATACCCAAACTATCTTAATAAATTTTCCTTAATCTTTTTCTTAATATTTACAACTCCTAAATTATTTCTTATATTTTCGTTTCGAATTCTATCCCTAATGGTATGCCCACACATTCATCGAAACATTTGCATTTCCGCTTCTCTCATCTCTCTATTATGATCATTTCTAGAAGCCCAACGTACAATACTAGTCTAATTTAATGATCATCCAATAGAACTTGCCTTTTAGCTTTACGGACACATTTTGATTGGCTAATATCATAGTAGTTACCATCTATTTTTGTCACTTATACTTAATTCTAATGGTTATATCCTCTTGGATGTCTCTGTACTTAAAAGCGTCCAATTGTAGCAATTACTTTCTCTTGTTATCTCGTCATAGGTACAAATAGTAAAAATAAGAAAAGAAAGGTTAGAGAAAATTACGGGTTATGACCTATTACTAATACACAATTATAAATTACAGTTTAAAATTTTAGTTATGAATTAGTGAACTATCTGATAAATTAAAAGGATATAAAGAATATTAGCACAGCCTTGCGTAAGGATGATACACACAAATCAATAAAAACATAGATATATTCCCGACGTGATTATTTATCTCTTAAGCTATGTTTAACTAAAAATTATAAAAATTTGATATTATGAAAGTATTCGATTAGACGATTGAAACAAAATCTTACTTGACTATATTTTTTCTAACATATTAGCCGCAATATATAAAATAAGCTCGAAAGATGAATAAATAGTGCTAATAATACGTATGTAGCGACTATTTCAGAACAGAGAAAGTATTGTTTACTTATAAAAAATTTAAATTTGAAACTTAATTCTCAAGGAAAAAAAGTGTCACCCCTAAGTATTTTTGCATTATACTGGTATAATTATATACTTCTTTCATTTCAAAATACTTGCAACATTTGGCTTTCTACGTAGTTAAATACACTAATTTAATTTTAATATCTCTTATTATGTATAATACAAAATTATAAATAATGATAGGAGTATTAAAAATCTTTGCATGGAAACGAATCAAAAAAAATTTCACTTGACTATGTTTTAGCATATAGATTAAAAATTAATCATAAATTAAAGGTGATAAATAAGTAATGCAAAATTTTTAATATTGCAAGTAATTTGAAACGTAGGAACTAAAACTCTATAATAACACTTTTGTAAAATTATGGAGAAAGTTATTTGTAGTCTATAATAATAGCATTGGTTGTTTACTTATAGAGAAAGTTAAAAATTTATAGCTAAAAAATCAAAATTTTAGATTTTTTCTCCAAATTCTTTTACTAGAAATGTGATATCCTAATAACCTTTATTGCCTAAATTTTTCACAAGTTTCTATGGTGATAAAATTAAACACTTAATAAACTGCTGTTAATTGTTAAGGTTAGTAATTAATTATCAGTTACGAATTCCAACAATTATTTATTTCTTTAACGTAAAATGGAAATTTTTATTCTGACTGTTATAAATATTGAAAATAATGATGTATGGTTGACTAACAGACTAAAATGTCAACCCAAAGGATTATGCAGGAATAGAAAGACAAAACCGTTGACCAATGCCGGTAATCTTCCAAAACATCCCCCACCTTCAACAAGTATACTGTTTTTCAGTCTATGAATAAGTTAAAGTTTAGACAATGGAATTAGTAATAATTTGATATTTTATTTAAAATATTTTCTAAAATATCATTATATTTAGCTGTTTAAGAAGATATTTTCAATTGAATTTGAATTAATTAACAAATTTATTATCTTAAAATCGCACTAAATAGTAATAAATAAATTGTTTATTTTATTGTAAAGGTGGATATTTGACGGTAAAGAAAAAAAATAAATTATGTACATAAAATTAATAAAAATTAGAGTAATGTACGAATGACATTAAAGAAAGTAATATGTCAGTGTATAAAAACAGATGAATAAAACACACCAAATTAACAAATAGGTGCTTCACAAATAATTTATTAGACAATTGTAACTTATTTTGATACAAATAAAGGGTTGAAAAGTCAAATCATCCAATGCTATTACGTTGTAAATTAGCTGGTTGAAAAAATTTATTTTGATGGATAAACTATTTTTAAACAAGCTACAACAAATTTAAAATTAATTTATCGAACCAGTTAATAAAATAAGCTAAAAATCAGCCATTTGCCAATACTCCAAAAATAAATAATATAATGTTCTTTATGTGGATATTATAAAGCAAACTCATAACCGTTCCCCTAATACTTTTTATATTTGCAAAGAAAAGCTAACACATTTAGTACTTCCTCGGTGTTTTTGTTATTTAAATTCAAATTAACTTTTATATTATTTCTCATGGTAGTTTATACATTTTGACTATTAAACGTGAAAAAACATAGTATGAGATCATCAAATTTTTATAATTTTTAGTTATATATAACTCTAAATATAAAAAATTCAACAAACACATTAAATTAAGCAAAAATGTTTGGTATAAGTAAACAAGAAAGGAGAAAGTATATAATATAACTAATGATGTAAAATAAAGCAATTTAAATGAGACGAGTAAGTGTCGAAAACATACCTAGAGCTGGCCCTAGTGTAGAAGCCAGCATTAATACAAGAACCACCACCTAAAACCCTAGCTCTTGCATTATAAACACCATCCGTAGAAATGAAGTATTGTGAGGCAGAAACAGAAGAAGTGTCTGCCAATGTTAAGTGGAAATTCTGCATGAAACTCACATTGTAATTATCAAAGGGAACACCTCCTCTTTCTAACAACAACACTTTGTATTTCTTTGATAATGTTGCTGCCAATGGACACCCTGCTGTCCCACCTCCTACTACTATGTAGTCATACCCTCTTTTTAAATTTTGACCGTCTGATGATTCTGATGATGATGATGATGAAAATGTGCTTGCCCTTCTGATGAATGGGTATTTGTATTCTGGGATACCTGTTAATTTTTAATCAACATATTTATAAAGACAAAAAGAATAATAATAAAATAAATTAAATTAAAATAATATAATTTTCCTTTTATTAAATCCTACTACAAACCTCACAAATAATTATTATTTATTATCAGTTTCTCATATAACTACACTATTTTAATACATGAATGACTAGTACTAGTAATAGTACTTTTGTTATAAAAAAATACTCCATATTCTATCCATTAGTCCCATTTATTTTTTCATTATTTACTTATCACTCTTAATTTGTATTATATTTTTAATCTATAAATTAAAACATAGTTATGTAAGATCTTGTTTAATTCGTCTCAATATAAAGATTATTAATATTAATTTTTTATAATTTTTAATTAAGAATAATTAGAGATATTAAACGTTAAAATATTGTCTTGTGAAAAACTTAATGAAACTAATGGGTTGAATAGGAGGTAATATGACTAGTTATAAATCATCTAAAAATTAAAATTTAAAAATACATATATTTCATCTGTTATGTTTTACTTGGTATATAAGGTTTTTAAACAAAAATTAAGAAATTGATATTTTTGTGTTAAAAAGACCATTATAATTTCTTGAAAAATAAATATAAAGGTGTGGGTAAGGAAAAAAGTAGGAGCATAAAACATTTTTGCAGTTATTAATTTGCTAAAAATAGAAATAATAAAGAAATTTTAAGCGGTTAAATAAGAAAAATGAAATAAATATAATAAAATAGAGGGAATAGGATGTTGCAAATCTAATGAGACTGAGCTGAGTATATCTTACATCATTTACTATGATGATGACAAATAATAATTTTAACTTAACATAAAGTTATCAATTTATTTATCCTAATTTATGAGGTGCTTTGTTTTGCAAAAAAGAAAATTTATTTATGCAAAACATCAAATTTTAAAAGGTTGAAAAAAAAAAGAATGAAGATGCAAATAAGTTAGAGAGAAAAAAAAAATGAAGGAAAACAAAAATGTTGTCTTGTAAAAGAAAACTTGCACAATAATTTATATTTCCCCATTAGAGTCATACATGCATTTCATACTTCTCTAAAAAAATCTCCAAATTAAGAATTTCAAATAAAAAAATCTCTAAATTAAAATTTTCAAAAAAAAAAGTCTAAATTAAGAATTTAATAAATATATATAATAAATTTAAATTAATTTTCTAAATTTTTTGTAGAGAGAGAAAGAGAAAGAGGGAAGAGAGGGAGATTGACCTTGAGAATAAGTAGCAAAGAGGAAGAGGTTGGTGAAGCAGAGAAGTAAAGAAGTAGAAGTAGCAGAAGAGAGCAATCCCATAACTTAATAAAAAAGGAAAAATGAGACTTAAGAAAATATTATGAATTTTGAAAACTGAATGAAGAGGGAGAAAGTAGAGAGAGAAACAAACTACGCACTGCAAGTCTGCAACTCAACTCAATACTCTCTGCAACTTCGTTCTGCTTCTGACTTGTGGCTTACTTCCATTAGCTCCTGTCATTATTTATATTCACACTTTATCTGCACCATTACAATAATAATAAATAAATGAAATACTAGGGGTATATTCTTAGGAAATGAAGTACTCCCTCCGTTCCTATTTGTTTTTCCAATTTGGGTATTTCACGGGAATTAAAAAAAATAGAATCTTTGGTGGTAGTGGGTATTATTTTAATTATATAATAATGGGAAGTAATGATTGTATTGGAAGTATGAGGTTGTAGTGGGTATTATTTTAATTAAATAGTAGTGTGAAGTAATGATTGTATTGAAAGTATGAGAGAAAAAATAATTATTTAGGGTAAAAGAGGGTATTTGAGGGGTATAAATGGGAAAAAAAACTTTCCAAAAATGGAAAGTATTTTAAAGTGGAAAAACTTATGGAACTACCCGTTTTAGTAATGTGGAAAAACAAAAAGGAACGGAGGGAGTATTTTAAATTAAATAATTACTTTTAAAATAGTACTCTTAGTATTTACTCCACGATTACGTTCAAACTTACTTCATATATTACGCTTAATATACAAAAAAAATATAATTAAGTAGAATCTTATTTGAATCGTCTTATCAAGTATTTTTATACTAACTTTTTAGGAATATAATTTTTTGTTATGCATAATTTAATGTATTAATGATCCAAAACATCGTTTTGAGATGCGTAAAAAGTCACATTTAGTAAGTATAACAACAAAGGAAATATTAAATGAAAAAATAAATAGAGTAGTTGTGCTATGTATGCGTGTAGTAAATTACTCCATCTCATTTATTTTAGGATCAATGAGAAATATAGTGTTATTTAAGCTAAAAGTGGATATTTATAATAAATAAAGAGAAAGAATAAAATATGCATGTAGAAAAAATTAAAAAAGAGTTAAATTATATAGATAAAATTTAAAAAATAATAGATTATTATAAAAAATAAAAATAATACAAAATAAATAATATTAAAAAAAATACCAATTAATGCAAAAGGAATTGTTATTCATTGTTAGTAGCATTGTAGTAGGAGTATTAAATGTGGGGACGTATAAGCAATGATAAGTGGTGCAATACCGTTGGGGTAGGCGTTGCTGGCCTCTTTATTTTAGTTATGGTGAGTAAAGTAAAGTGCCTACTCTTATTATTGGCTAGTTTAATTAGAAATTCTCTTTTAAAGAGACTTTTATAAGAATTTGTGTATTTTTAAATCTCAAAGATTAATATACCTATTTTCCTCCTCTAAGAAATCTTTAAAGTAATGCGTTAACTATATTATATTTGTTACATTTATTGTTAAAAAATTTTACATTAAAGATGTATATGGCAAATTTAATAGAATAAAAGAGTAATATTATCTTGCATATCAGTGCGATTGTCTATGTTTAAATTCCTATAAAAGTAAATATTTTAAATTTACGACTTAGTTTATTATTAGATTGGTTAAAGATGACCAGAGTTAAAAACTTGTTTCACTCTCAAAGATTTATGACTAGTTGCTTCATTCTACTATTAATTGAGCTCAAAACTTAGCTCATTCTAATTATATGCACTTAAATGTTCTCTTGCTAGATATTCTCGCTTTTAAATCTTTTAAATTGTCATTTGTGAAGGATTATTGGATTTTTCATATGAAATTAAGGGATAATTTTATTAAGATTATCTAAATATATTAATAGTTGATAGTAAATATTTGTAGAAATTGAGATCTGCATTCTGTGAAAAATTAAAGTGAATGAGACATTAAAAATTTGCAAAGCTCAACTATTTGTTCGAGCAAACAGTACAAGAAAAAGCATTTTGTTTGACACCTAAGTATGTAGCCCATTCTTTATTTTATGTCACCCAAAGTTGGGGCGGCAAATCTCAAAAGTGACACGATAAATGTTGGCCTATCACCGCCGCTTTTGGACGACATATAGTTATGACTGACGCCCATGTTTAGATTTAGGCAACGCTTATGTTTACGAAGCCCATAGTTAACAACTTTGGGCGACACACGTATATGCAGCCATGCTTAAACTTTGGGCGACAATATCGTCCATGCAGCCCATAAATAATTCCTTTGGGCGACATAATATATGTGTAGCCCAATTTCATATGTTTGGGCGACAATAATTGTATTTGTAGCTCATAGTTATATGTGTAGCCCATAGCTAGATATATATAGCACATATAAATTTATAATAATAATAATAATAATAATAATAATAATATATTGCTAAACAAAAGAGCAAGTATTTTGCTTGTATGTGTATATACACTTAATTTGAGTTCTTTTCATAAAAGTTCGACTTATAAAAATATTACAAAAATTATAATGGCTATGTATTTGATCAAGATAATCATCATATATAAAAAGGTGATTATCAAATTACTTCTTTACTAAAGCAAAATGTTATCATATTCAGCATTGCACCATTGACCTGAAAATATTCAAAAATGTAATTAGCATATCAATAAAATCTAGTTTTATAACTAAAAAAACAAATGGAAATAGCCATATACCTTAAAACTTAACTTCGGCGGGCAAAAAATTAATCCAAAAGCACCTTCACAAAGACAATGAATAAATTATACACATAATAAACTATACACACAAATTAGTTCTCCAAGAGAAATAAAACTCAATGATATATTCATACCAAATTAAATTGAACCACGCATCATTTTTGCCATCTCGGCCATCATATCTTGCCTTAATTTATTCTCTCTGTCGATCATTTCTTGTTTTAATCGTTCAATTTTACTTCGGAGAGAAGCTTCTCGTTCAGTTGATGCTTGCTGTATTTGTTGGATTTCTTCCCTTACCTCAGCAGTCCCATTCAGTGGTCTTTTTGAGCATCTTGGCCCGAAACCAAAACCTCTTATATAACCATTACAACTCTTGAAGACCTTTGGATATGCTTCTTGAGGTGTGAGATTATCGACATCATTTTGTTCAATTTTGTTGAAGATGGAGGCTTAGTCCATTTGCAGAGAAATCAAGCAACAGAGAAGAAAACCAATATTATTGAAAAAGGAAAGTAAAAGTTAATAATATGATTATACATGAGTAATTGATATATATATATCAAGGAGAGACTAAAGAAAAAGAAAAATTAAACTAACTTTTTACAAAGGGGCTAAGTACATGTATTTATATCATCCTTTTTATTAGATTTAATAGGATTATATCTTATATTATTAACACCCCCTCTCAAACTAGGAAGGGAGGACATGCCTAGTATGCTCATCAACTGATAATGCTGGTGTGATGGCAAAATTTTGGTCAAAACGTCAGCCAATTGATTCTTGGTTGGTAGATAAGTCAGCTGAAGAAGACCCTCTAGAACCTTGTCTCTAGTGAAGTGACAGTCTATGTCGATGTGCTTTGTTCGTTCATGGAATACAGGGTTCTTGGCAATATGTATGGCACTTATGTTATCACAGTGCAGTAGAACAGGCTTCAAAGAAGTGAGTTGGAGTTCTTCTAATAGTCTTACAAGCCAAGTGACTTCACTTGCTGCAGATGCCATTGCTCTGTACTCAGCTTCACTGGATGATCTTGAGACTGTCCCTTGCTTCTTGGATTTCCAGCTTATTGGAGAAGAGCCTAATAACAAGATGTAGCCTGTGATGAATCTTCTGCTATTTGGACATGAAGCCCAGTCTGAATCAGAATAAGCTTGGAGTTGTAATTGATCAGAACCCTTGATGAGTATACCTTGGCTTGCTGTACTGTGAACATAATTCAATGTATGTTGTAGAGCTGAAGCATGTGGGATGCGAGGATTCTGCATAAATTGGCTAAGATATTGGACAGTAAAGGCTAGGTCTGGCCTAGTGTTAGTTAAAAAATTTAGTTTACCAACCATGGTTCTATAATAACTGGCATCCTCATATAATTGTCCCTGATCATTTGACAATTTTAGATTTTGCGGAAGAGGAGTAACAACAGATTTAAAATTTTGATTTTTGGATTCTTTGAGGAGATCTTTGGTGAACTTTGCTTGAGAAAGAAAAATGCCTGCATCAATATAGTTAACTTCCAAGCCTAAAAAATAATGCAAAATGCCTAAGTCTTTAATACTAAAGGTATCATGGAGATGATCTTTGAGTTGAGAGATACAGTCAATATTATTGCCAGTTATAATAATATCATCAACATACACAGCAACAATTGTAATGTTTTTACTATCCTTCTTAATGAAAAGGCTATAATCATTTTTAGATTGAACAAAGTCTTGAGCTTTTAAAGAAATCAGTAATTTATGAAACCATTGCCTTGATGCTTGCTTAAGACCATATAAAGACTTTTTAAGTAAACATACCTGGTTTTGTGGATTTGGAAAACCATCTGGAACCTTCATATATATTTCCTCATGTAGATCACCATGAAGAAAAGCATTATTGATATCTAGTTGAAATATGTTCCAGTGATGATGCACAGCAAGGGCTAGAAGGCTCCTTACTGTAGCCATTTTTACAACAGGAGAGAATGTTTCTTCATAGTCAATACCATGCTTTTGATTATAACCTTTGGCTACTAACCTGACTTTGTATCTTTCAATTGAGCCATCAGCATTAAGCTTTATTTTATAAACCCATTTACTTCCTATAGGTTTCTTATTTTTAGGTAGCTCAACTAATATCCAAGTTTTATTTTCAGATAATGCTTGTAATTCTTGCTTCATAGCATGAACCCATTTAGGGTCTTTTGAAGCTATTTTGTATGAAGTAGGTTCAGTAAAAGAGGTGAAATGGCCCATAAGACATTGCTGTGAATTAGTGAGAGCATGATAAGACATCATAGAACACCAGTTGTTAGCATCACATGAAACATTATTACAAACATAGTCTGATAGATAAGTTGGGGGTTTAGTAGGTCTGTGAGAGTGTCTTATAGGAGGTGTAGGTGTGGTGTGATCATGTGGTATATTGCTTATTGAAAGATCAAGAGTCTGAGATGGGGATGTATGTTCATAAGTGTGAGAAATGATATTCTCAGCTGCTATATTATTCTCTGGAAATATTGGTGTTTGAAAAAGATCATCCACAAGTATGTCTGCAGTTGTTGAAATTGGTAGGAAAAAGGGATAATGTTGTGTATTATGTGTGTGAACTGATTGCTGGTGAAAGGGATAGTGTTTTTCATAAAAATAAACATCTCTGGATATGATTATAGTGTGTGTAGTGATATCATATAATTTGTAGGCTTTCTGATTATTAGGATAACCAAGAAATATACAAGGATTAGCCCTTGTATCAAATTTTGTTTTATGGGGAGAAGTATTTGAGGCATAGCAAAGGCAACCAAAACATTTTAGATGATCCATATTAGGAGGAATATTAAGCAGTTTTTGATATGGAGAAATGTTACCTAGGCTTTGTAGTGGCAGTCTGTTAATAATGTATGCAGCGGTGAGAACACATTCACCCCAAAATTTGATGGGAATATTAGATTGAAAATATAAAGCTCTTGCAGTTTCTAATAAGTGTTTGTGTTTTCTTTCCACAACACCATTTTGTTGTGGAGTATTGGGGCAAGATTTATAGTTAATGATACCTTTAATGTGATAAAATGCTTTCAATTTGCCTGCACATAACTCAGGAGCATTGTCAGTTCTTACACTTTGAATATTACTGTGAAATTGATTAACAACATATGAATAAAAATACTCAAAGATAAGAGGAACTTGAGATCTGTTTTTCAGGAGAAAAATCCATGTAGTCCTGGTAAAATCATCAACAATTGTGAGGAAAGAATTACATTTGTTGTATGTGGAGTTTTTATAAGGTCCCCATACATCCATGTGTATTAATTGAAAAGCCTTATGTGTTTTAATAGAACTATTGGGAAAAGGAAATCTAGTTTGTCTTGCTGAAGGGCAAATTTTACATAGACAATTATTTGTACAGTCAGAAACATTTAGAGAAGGGAAAATGTGTTTGATGACAGGGAAAGGAGCATGACCAAGTCTAAGATGCCAAAGCTTCGTTTGTTCAGTATCTGAAGCAGCACAGCATATAGAGGTAGGAAAGTCTTTAGGACACTGTTGATTGGATTCAGGAAAGTCAACAAGATTGTAGAGACCTTGAACAAGTTTACCAAGCAAGATTGGCCTTTTCAGAGAAGGGCCCTGAACAGAACAACAATTGTGGGAAAAAATGAGGGAACAATGCATATCATTACAGAGTTTGGTAACAGAAAGAAGGTTAAAATGAAAGTCTGGAACATGAAGAACATCAGTAAGAGTGAGGTCAGGTCCTAAAACAACAGTTCCTTTGTGAGCAATTTTTATTAGTTTACCATTTGGGATGGTGATAGTATTATCAATGTTATGAGGAATAGGTATGTAAGATTTAAACAAAGAAAGATCACAACACATATGATTAGTAGCACCACTATCAATTATCCAGGTAGATTTGGTCATAGAAAGAAAGCAAGATTTACCAGATAGAAGACAATTGTGTTCATCAGTATTAGCCTCATTTGTTGAAACACTGTGAGTGTCATGTTGAGCAAGAAGAGTAAGAAGTTGGTTGTATTGATCAACTGTGAGGGTTGGTGAGGTAGTGCAGTTGTTGTTAGGATTGTCAGCTTGGACCATAGCCACAATCTTCTTGTTGTTCCAATTGTCTCTTGTAGAAGTATTTGGGAAACCATTCAATTTGTAACAACTTTCTCTTGTGTGACCTTGCTTTTTGCAGTAATTGCAGAATAAAAGGGGTTTGCGAGTATTGATGTTATTCAAACCATAAGGAGGAGGTTTATGGGGGTTATTGTGAGATGCAGAGGCAGTATGTGTTTTGGTATTATAAAACTTTTGCTTATTAACAGCAGCAAGGCCAATAACCTCATCAGTGGTAGAATTGAGATGGGAAACTAAATCAGA
Organism: Amaranthus tricolor; assembly: GCF_026212465.1. Lineage (NCBI taxonomy): Eukaryota > Viridiplantae > Streptophyta > Magnoliopsida > Caryophyllales > Amaranthaceae > Amaranthus > Amaranthus tricolor. The sequence continues at coordinate 21,164,410 of NC_080051.1, read as the reverse complement.
ATGTTTCTCTTCTTGCATGATTAATCTATAAGCATAGGATATGCTAGGTAAAGGTTGTTGCATGAGTATATTACCTCTAATGGTTTTATAGGTAGGATTAAGTTTCATAAGAAATAGGATTAACCGTTGTTCTTCTTGCATTTTCAGTAATTTGCTGTTGATTCCACAAGTACAATTGGAACAATTACAAGTAGGTAGAGGATTAGAAGCGTCAAATTCGTCCCATAACATCTTAATCTTGGTGAAATAGGTGGATAGACAATCAGAACCTTGGTCAATATCAAAGATTTGTTGGGTGAGAGAATAGGTCTGAGTTCCAGAAGTAATACCAAATCGCTCTTCAAGATTGTTCCAAATTTCTTGTGCAGTGGAGAAATATAATACGCTTCTAGCGATTTGTGGATCAAGAACTTTCATCAACCAAGAAATTATGGTACTATTAATTCTTTCCCAGGATTTGAAATTAGGATCAGTAGAAGTAGGTTGTGGGATTTGACCATTGATGAATGCAAGTTTATTTTTGGAAGAAAGAGTAATTGTAACAGATCTTTTCCAATCGTTAAATCCAGTGCCATTGAAGGGAATCGGAACCAGTAGAAGTTGAGAATCACTCGGATGAAGATAATAGGGTGAAGCTGGATCTTGAATAGGATCGAGAGGTTTGATGCCGGAATTGCTTGGAATGGCAGCCATGAGAAACGAGGAAGGAAAGGGGAAAAAGAGAAACAGAGAAAAGACAGAGAAATCAAAAAAAAAAAAAAAATGAGTAAAAAAAGACAGGGAAAAAAAAATGGTTACCAATGGGATTTTTAAGCATCTGATACCATGTTGAAGATGGAGGCTTAGTCCATTTGCAGAGAAATCAAGCAACAGAGAAGAAAACCAATATTATTGAAAAAGGAAAGTAAAAGTTAATAATATGATTATACATGAGTAATTGATATATATATATCAAGGAGAGACTAAAGAAAAAGAAAAATTAAACTAACTTTTTACAAAGGGGCTAAGTACATGTATTTATATCATCCTTTTTATTAGATTTAATAGGATTATATCTTATATTATTAACAAATTTCCTTATGATGAAGATCCTTTAATGCTTGAAGATTGGCTTCTGCTTTAGGGTCTAATCCTGTGTTGGCATGCCTATTATTCAAATAAAACATCGTTTAATCACATTATTTATAATTAGCAATTGAACTTAATCAAAGTAGTTTCTATCACAATACCTATGAGTTCTTTCATATAATTGCACATAAGGGGGTTCTTCGTCAATGCATGTTTGAGATCCTTGTTCACATCCTTCTTCACCAACTTGTTGCGAACCTGGTGTAGAAGGAATTTCATTCATCTATATTAAGAAGAAAAAACCGATTTTAGAACAAAAATAAAATAAGAAGTAGTTATTTGCTTCTGAAAACGAAAGTCTCGTTCAACAATGAAAAACAAATGAAAAATATAATGCAAAAAATGAACACAAGTGTTTATGAGGTATCTTGATTACCCCCCCTCAATTATAGTTTATTATAATGAATTCAACAATTACAAGTATAATAAATCTCCCTTATCTTGAGAACAATCTCTCAAGACTACAAATACTAAAGTAAAGTAAGAATACTCTTAAGAATCTAACAATGCAATAGCCCTCTCAACAATATGTATGTTTTGTGGTGAATGTTACTATGAGTGATGAATCCTATTTATAAGCAATATATTCATCACTCTTAGTATTCCCTCATAAATCACCATAAACTCACATATAACATCCCAATTAACACCTTAATTAACCATGACAATAAACATTACAATAAACAATAGAGTAATGCACCATATTATTGCATAGTCACTACAAATTCTGACCAAAAACAGGATCCAAGGTAGTCTGCTGGACTTCCGCTCGACCGAGCCACTACCTCACTCGGTGTGGCTCGGTCGAGCAAGCTTCCAGTGAAGCTACTGACTTGTTCTGGACACCTTGCTCGACCGAGCTAACACTGCTCGACCGGTCGAGCAAGACTTTACTCGATCGAGTGATTGGTCGAGCCACTCACAGTCTGCTTCTTTCTTTTTTGCTTTGATCAAGCAACTCTTATCAACCGTTCCAAACCTTAAATCACCCATATCCGACACATCTTTATCGACCCTCTCTAAAGTACAAGACAAAGCATGTTCGATTATATGTTTAAAGTTAACGTCATCATTAAGATTATTGGCACCTGCTTTAACAGCTTCAATTAGTTGACATTTTACCATTTCATCCAGAATTCTTGTAGTGGACGTCGCTCCATTTGAATAGCTATTAAATTCAAATATAGAAATTCAATAGGACATTACTTTATTACACGAAAACAAAATACGTATTTAGAAGTGCTTGTTGAAGGTGGTGCCATTTTTTCAATCAAGATTTACATCTTGAAGTGTAGTTATAAATCTTTCTCCCTAAATATTTCTAAACGTATAAAAGCACATTAGAAGCTTAGATATTTCACAGCATCTCAATTGGATATCTTTTATTTAATTGATTAATGACTTTTAAAAAATTTGGTTTGTTATGAGAAAAAACAAAATAGAGTGAATAAATAAAGAAGAATAAAAATCCAATGTGATATTTGTGAGAGAAATCAAGCAACTATCTTCTAAGCATGTAATCTTTCCTAACAAACATTCATATTAAATATAAAAATTAAATCTCTTAAAGATAAAAAAAAAAAAAACAAAAAACAAAATTAAAAAAAAAATCAGTAACTTACAACAAAAAGCAAAATCAAACAAAAAGCAAAGACTAAAACTAAACATAGCACAAACTAAAGGCATTGAATAATTCAACAGATTATAAAAGCACTGAATAAACCAAAGACTAAAACTAATTAAACATAGCACAAACTATCTTCTAAGACATTGAACAAATCAATAGTGCAAAAACTAATTAAAGGCAGCCATCAGCGCGTACTAATGGATTATAAAAGCACCCACCATGGAAATCAAACAAAAACCAAAGGGAAGATACTAGTTTTATAGATGTGAAAAACGAAAAATCTGGAACAAAAATCAAAGATATAAAACAATAATCATAAACGAAAATTAAATTTAAAAAAACGACAATCAACAAAACAAAAACCAACAACAACCATGAAAGAGAAGAGGAGTAGCCATGAAAAATCTTAATTTGACATACATATCAATGCATTATTTAGATTTTATTATCTATAATCTAATATAAAATCAAAATTTATAAAAAGTTATATTAGTATATTTTTGCATAGACAAATCATCAATATTCCACTTGACCATATTTGAAGTTATAGATTAATTAGATAGACCTATCAAAACGGTTTAAGATTTTGCGTCAGGTTTGGATAGATCCAATGGGTCAAAAATTTAAAAATATGTTTTTTATCATGATTTTTTATAAAAAAAATGTAATTAATATTTTGTTATTAGAGAAAATATTTTCTTATGAAAATGACCAATATCCCTATTTTAAAAAGTTGACTGAAATATTGTGGGTCATGACTAAAATTGATTATGTGTAACTAAATATAATGGCATGGATGAAAATGGGTCAAAACAGTCGCATTTGGATTTCCTTCGCGTTTGACCCAACTTTTTTGGTATTTTTCAAAACGGCTTTGTTAGAGCTAGGGGCCTCGACCATAACCTTAAATTTTTGGTTGAATTGGTTTTTGATATGGTATCAGAAGTCAACGTGATAAGAGGTCACAAGTCAAAATCTAACTAATCCCTCATCTAAAGTGAAATATTTAATTAGTGCCAGATATGAGTAGGACTTGTGTTGCACATCCACACTTTTAGCCTAAAGCAAGAGTATATAAAATATTCTGGCCGAGCCTCAACCGTAAATTCAAACTTTTGATCAAATTGATTTCTTAACATGTTTTTTTCGTATTACTGGCTAAAATTTCCGAGTTAGAAATAGGTAGTATATGATAACATGCAAAGAGAAATATGTAAATTAAAGTAATTTGAAACAGCCAGCTAAATATTCACTATTCTTAGCTATATATGAATATCTAAAAATAGAAAAATAAATAATGTGTTGCTTCTTTGACGAAATTATAACTTTCTGGTTCAATTGATGCACAGTGCCCTGAATAGAACGCAATCAACACAAAACTTTAACCTATTTATGTTAGTAGTTCGTTGACTTTAACAACTTTACTTTATTTGGAGTTTGCTTTCTTTGTGACTCCTTTTCATGCTGCTCTTTGTATGATGGACGATGGTCTTCTTTTATTAGCGTTGAGGTTTCTCTCCACATGTGTCGCCAGACATACAATCATTATATGAATTTAGTTTATAATTAAATTAAAATTATTTATTTAATTTTTCAAATGAAAATGCGTACGCTAACTATTTTAGTTGGATCAAATCCATATGAGACTTTTATATAAGCAAATGTCTCGCATGAAAGATCGTAAGGAGTTGTATTTAAGGTTGGAGTTGCGCTTGTATAAAATGAGTACATGACTTTTGAAATTAAGAGAGATTATAAGATTTTTGCTTTAGTTTAATTACTTATTTTAGATTTTACATTTTATAATGATAAGAATCATAGAATTTCAAAATTTATTGTATTTATCCAAGACTAAGTTCATATGAATTCTATTATAGTGGTTAAAAGTTTTTCCTTTATTGTTGTAATGAACATTCAATTTTCACGCCCTTTTGAAAAAAAATTTCCGCTAACAGATAGAAATGCTCTGACCTTCTTTCAAATAACAAAAGTTTTTAATTTGAAAATAAGTTTTTAAAAATTGTAATTGCAATATGTTATTATCATTTTTTAATTTGATGTGACAAACTATTGAAAATGGAAACTCGTCAAGCCAAACCCTCCTAGTCAGTGGCTCAGTGCTACTATTATACCTTAACCGGAAATACATAGCGTTTTATTGAAAATTTAGTTGATATATATATTTTTTTCCAATAACCTAATAATTCATTGATAAAAATGTCATACAACATCTATAATAGAATAACAAACGATCAAATACATGACAATTTTAATCAAACAAAATTTTATATAGAAAAAGTCACGATCATTATTAAGGATTTCTAACACAAAAGTATTCCCTTTATCACATCGTTGCTTGATATAGCCTTCTTCGAGGGGGTCTTTAGATCTGGTGTGGCTTTGAAATAGAAATAAGTTTAATACTACTGATTGTATTAGCCGAACTGATACCCGTGATGACGTCATATACCTTTTTACCATCGAATTGATAATAAAACTCAAAACTCTCACCATGAGAGACTTTAAAACCCAACATATGAGTAGATTAAATCTAATAAATAGATAGAATAACTTTATAATATAGAGAGAATGAACTTTATGTATAATCAAAAATGAAAAAAGCAAAAAATAAAGAGATCAAGGGCTTACTAGCAACCATAAGATTAATAGTAGCCCCAAAGTAAACAATAAAGGCTATGATTTTTTGAGAGAAAAAAGGAGGGAGAGGGGGAGAAAGTAGCTATTGGTTGATATTTTCTTTTTGACTTTATACATTGTGGTTACTAAAAATAAATTTATTTTTATTGATATAAAATTATTTTTTAAATAGGGCTTTATCATATAATTATATATAGGTGAATAAAACTTCCTTAATAAAATAAATTGTACTTCATAAATTTCCATATAAATGTACATTCAATTTTTGAAGAGGAAATTGATATCATTTTATTCATCATATTAATCTTGCAAATTGTTTGCATGCAGTGCTATTACCCTCTCCCTCAAAGGGTATAGGTAAGATTTGTCTGTTATCTCTTCCTCCTCCAAATAATAATTTTATGTCGGACACTAGACTGTTGACCATAAATATGACCATAACCATTAATCTGGCAAATCATAACAATACATTTGGAAACAAGTTATATATTAATACTGGTAATGATAAAAACTTAGTGTATAAATTTTTATGTTTCAATTACATATTTACAAGTTCAAGGTTAGTTTTAAACTTCTAATCCCAATTGTTTGATACATCAAAGGACCATAAATTTAGTAGACCCAAGCCAAGTCCCAAACGTATCATAGTTATGGTAATTTTATCGGGGAAAATGCAACATCAGGTCATTTTTTATATGGCAAGCTCATTTATTGTCTTTGAAAAAGTTATTTTCTATTTTAGTTTTTATTTCATAAATTTTTACTCGTTTCATTCTCTAATGTTCTTCAGCTTCTTCTCATTTAAAATATTTTACTTTATAGAGAAAAATTTGACCACGGTTTTTGAAAGATATATAGAAGAAATAAAATATCTATTTGAGATCTCGTTAGATTTGTGTTAATTTGTACTTTATTATCATACATTTTTTATGATGCATAATTAAAAATATTAAGGCTTAAAGATTGCTTTGAAAACTGCGGAAAAAGTTAACAAGAAGAAAAAAAAATAAAAGAAGTATATGAGACGGTTTCACCGTAAAACCCACTTTATATATAAATTAAATAACTTAATAATACAAATTATAATAATATAAACTCTTAATTTTAAAATCACTCATCATCATACAATGATTTCTCTTGAGTATAAATTTTACTGTTTTGTCATCCATTAGATAATCATACATAGTTGGGGGTGTTTTAATAATAGGGGACCATAATAAACTCAAGGATACAATTTAGTTTCAATTACTAAAAATAAGTAATGGACCACGTGCCGCTCTAACAACAAAATCCAAAAATGACCACACGTTACTCTACTCTTTTATTAAATAGTTGCAGTTTAGTAGATAGGGAGATAATCCAAATAAATAAATTTCTAAAAATTAAACTTGTTTTGAATGAACTAAATTGCACTAAACTAAACTAAACTAAACTTAACTATTCTAATTAAAGATGCATATACTAATACCCCAAAACAAATTAGAATACTCCTACTATTTACACATTCATTTTCTATTTTCAAATAAACTAACTTTATCAACCAATTTAATTGAAAAATACCGATGAAAATAATGGCATAGAAATGGTAGTTTAGAACATTTTATTTAATTTGAACTTAGAAATCAAGTATGTGTGGAGTCCAATATGGATGAAGACATTCCTCAAGAAGCTACTTGTCTTTTTTGGTACATGCAATGTTTTCTTGTTAACGGCTCCGCTTGAATTTAGTGTAAATATTTAAGGAGTAAATAAATTAAGCTAAAGTAGGAAAATAAAGTTAATAGATGATTAAAGGAATCTGATTGTTAGAGATATGGAATAATTAATTCGAAAGTAATGAAAAATAGATAAAATAACAATTAGTTCCCTCATTTAAGTGTATAAATTTACCCTAAGGGAGGGTTGGGGAAATCTTTTTATTCGTCCTTTTTACTTTATTTTTATTTTACCTCTTTTACAATTATTTTATTTGCATCTCTAAATATCTTTATACCATTAATTTAACTTTTTTACCCTATTTAATATTTACTTTCAATCTAAGCGAATTCTAAAATTTTAAAGTTTACAAGAAGATCATTTTACAACTGTAACATCATGTATAAACAAACCAACCACAAGAATTGAGAAGTTTATTTAGGTTATCGAGCGATTTTGGATTACGTACTTCAAGTCGGTTTAAAATCAGGTCTTGTATCTACATCGACTTTTACATAATTTTAAATTTATTTTGTAGTCCAATCAAATTGAGTTCGATTACAAGGTTGTATAAATATCGAATCTGTTTTGGACATCTCGGTCCACACGAGCATATTATACCGTAGTAAATTAATACAAGAAGAAATCGCATCAAACAAGTCACTCTCAATCCAAATTGTAAGCAGATTACCATTCACATTTTTGGAAAGAACTCTTTTACACCACTAAAAATACGTCTCTCCATTAAATAAAAAAATAAATAAGAGGATATACCTACCAATATTATTGCACATAATAACTATTGTCTATTTAATAGGGTAGCAATTTTTTTGAAATGTTGTGGATTATTATGTTCATTTTTTTTATTAGTAAGGAGAAAATTTTGATCAAAATGTTGGCTATATGCTGCAAACTGCAATGTGCAATGTGGGTTTCAGTTGTCTATTTGTATGAAACTGTATAATAAGTACTTAACAATATATATATATATATATATATATATATATATATATATATATATATATCCATTATTCATATTATTACGTTGAGAGCAACATTAAGGGTGCAATAAAAGACAATTAAATATATAATTAATTGATAATTTATAAGTGAGTTAATGTATCACTTAATAGTGTATTTAAGGGGCAATTAAACTATGAATAATGCTGAACATTAATACTCCCTCCGATTCATTTGAGTTGTCCCATTTAGTTTTGGCACACTATCCAATGCACTAATTTAATTTTAAATACTCCCTCCGTTCCTTTTTGATCTTCCACATTACTATAACGGGTAGTTTCAAAAGTTCTTCCACTTTAGAATACTTTCTATTTTTAGAAAGTTTTTATCTCACTTTTACCCCTTAAAATCCCCATTTCTTTTAATGTACCTATTTTCTTTTATTTATAATTATTTTCTCTCTCATACTTCCAATACAATCATTACTTCACACTACTATTTAATTAAAATAATACCCACTACAATCTCATACTTCCAATACAATCATTACTTTTCACTATTATATAATTAAAATAATACCCACTACCACCAAAGATTCTCTTTTTCTTAATCTTTGTGAAATACCCAAATAGGAAGAACAAATAGGATCGGAGGGAGTATCTCTAATTGAGCATAATTAAAAATTATAAAAATTTGATATTAATAAAATTTACATTGAAACGAATCAAATAAGATCCCACATGACTATATTTTGACGTCTAGATTAAGAATAAAATACAAATTAAGAGTGATCGATGAATAGTGCCAAAAAACTAATTGGGACAACTCAAATAAATCGGAGGGAATATGATTTTATTGTCATGCATTATTTTGAAGTTTATTGCTATGTTAAATGTTAGTTGTTAATGTGTTATTGACGGTGAGTTAAATGAGGATTCTAGAATAATGTATAAGCCTTTATATAAGAGTACATTATTTTTAGAATCAAATCATCACAACACACATAAAAATATTGTGAGAGAGAGCTATACATTGTAAGAAACTTGAGAGTGTTTTTCTATGTATTAGTATTACGAGATCTTCATCGTGAGGTGTATGGTTTGAGAGGTTGTTCTCAAGTATGAGAGTTTATTCATTACTGTATTGTTGAATCCATTAATGAAGGTAAATATTTGTTGAGGGGGAGATATCTAAAACATCTCATAAACTTATTGTGTTGTTGTAGAGAAAGGAGAAGAGATCGAAAGGGTGGTGCAGTGAAAGGGGAGGGTGGCATGGCGGCAGTATAGTAGGTAATGGTGGTGGGTACGATGGGGGTGTACAGTGAAGGGGTTGTTGACACATTTGGTCCAATTTGTATTTTTTATTTTTTTTGAAAAATTGTAAAAAATAAAATCGATTCGCTAAAAATAAACTCAAATATTGATTATTTTTAAATAAATTCACCTATAATTATTAAAAAAGAACTCAACTATTGTTTATTTCTAATTATTTGATCATAATAAAGAAGTATTAAAGATGCAGTTATAAACAATAAGTGAATTTATTTTTAGCAAATATATCTAATGCACGAGTGTATTTAAAAATAAATAATAGATGGCCGGATTTTTTTCATTCGATCAAACAAAGGTTGATTTGTCATTGCGCATTTTTTTTTTAATTTTCTGCTTTTCTTTTTTATATTATCTTTTAGTTTTTCATAATAAAACTACAATCGAATGACATAGTGATACATGATTTTTTTTATTCGTTAAATGAGGCAATATGTTTAACAAGTCAGTGGTCATTTAGACCTTTTAGAAGAAAATGGTTTGTAAAAGTTAGACTTTTATAGGATAAATGAAAGGTCGTCAAACTTTTAAAAGTTCTCATAAACTTCAAACCTTTGAAATTTAATTTTCTTAACATTTACTAACCAAACATGTAATTATAAATATATATATATATTGGTTAGGAAATCCTCCATGTACTATCATTCAAGAAAAGCAAAAGCAAATACCTTAGAGTTACACCGGATGAATCGGATAAAAAGGTCACGAAAGATAAATTGGGTAAACCTTAGAGTTACCACTTAGATTTTAAAAAAATTTTGGTTACCACGTGGAAAACTCAATACCTTAGGATTACCACTCAGGGTTATCAGGTGGAATTTCTCAATTTTTTTATAGATCGTTTAACGTACAAAAATTTATGATAAATAAAATTAGAGTAAAGAAATTAATGGATGATATCAAAAGAAAAACAAAATATATAAAAATTAAAAGAACATTGTGTGGATCATCATAAACGAGGATAAAGTGCAAAATACGTTGGATCCTAACGAGTAGAAATAAGCTAGCAAACGCTACTAGTAGTATTCTCAAGTTTTAAAACCCTAAATTGATAAATGATAACCTTCTTTACAATAACACATGCAACTTGCAAAGAATATTAGAGATTGGTGATTTGAAAGAGTTGAAACAAATAAATCGATATTTTTGGCATTTTAAAAGAGTTAAAACCACATTTTTAACTGTATTAAGAAATATTTTTTGAGTTATGATTTGACTAATGTTTAGACATTATGGTAACCGCATCACTCTTATCACATTATTGTTTTGTTACCGCAATCACGAATGTTACAGCATTTTTATTGGCATTACCAAACTGTAGAGAATTACATGCTAATACTCCCTCTATTCCTTTAAAAAACAACATTTTAACTTGAATATGTGAGAATTTTTAAATTAAATAGTACTTTTTCATAGGATAAAGGCAGTATATCATTTATCTAACATTATGTACCAAGTTAGACACATCTATATAAGATTGAATTGAAGTGAAAATAGAGATGAATTATTAAAGTGAAATGATTAGTGATGTTCTGAAAAAAAAAATTGAACTGAAGGAGGTCCATAAAACATGTATCATTAGTCAAAATTCTTATAGTTGGCGGTGGTACATACAAATCAGCTTGCATTCAGATTCAGTTGTACAATATTAATCAAAAAATCACTTAAAACTTGTCATCCCTTAGTAACATACACCAACAATATGTTGAGCTTAAGTTCTTGTATAATACCTTCTATGACAAAAAGGATAGCATGGGATGGAGGAGTACCTTTCATTATCATCCCTACTCACCATTTCCTTGCTCCAATTAGGGGCGAATCTAAAATAATAGTATAGGGCGAGTCGGACATTCATCATAACATATGTGCGTAGTAATATGTAACATGATTAATTAATAGTATTTGTGACTTGAGTCATGGCCTAGGTAGGCTTGGACTTGGATTATCCTAATCCTAACCCCACCCAGCCCTCTTCACAACTAGAGGTGTTCAATGGGCCGGGTCGGGGCTGGTCATGTCAAATGTTAAACGGGCCGGGCGGGTCGAAGCCCTTTTAAATACGACCCACTTTGACTCGTTTTTTAAAAGTTCATAAAATAGTTTTTTCTTTTTCTTATACTTTATGGCCCGTTGGGTCAATTCAACTAAGAATATAACAATATCATATAAAAGTATTAAAAAGGATTGGTAAAATATTTTTTACAACTAATTCCTATAATTACCCGGCCCGGCCTGACCCATGACCCGACCCGTTAATGACCCGTTAAAATGTGATCCGATTCTTGACCTGTTGTGTCGACCCGCCCTGTTGAACACCTCTATTCACAACCCTTTCCCGACCCCTCCCTAGCCCCCTTCGCAGCCCTTCCCCACACCTTCCCAGCCCCCTTCACATACCTTCCCCCACCCGTTATGGAGCTCCAGTTTGGGAAAATGTTGAAAGAAGATCCTAAGCTCACCTTAGCTATGATCATTTCTCAACCTTATTTAACTGTTGATCACTTAAATTGTGTTTCTTTTAGTAAAAAAAATATCTTAATGCTGTCTAGTTATGCCACTGGCTTTGCTGAATGTTTGTAAAAAACCTTGTCCACTTTTGTTACCATCCTACCAATCAAGTTGAAACACTCGTTAAATTACGTTCATTCCTTATTCATTTGAGTATGTGAACTGTTAATAATGTTTGTTATAAAGTTAACTGGAAACAACTTTTTTATCACGAGAATAAGTTTACATACATCCGAACCTTCATATCCTGTTCAAATAAGAGTCTAAGTTAAAGTCGTGTAATAATATAATCGAATAGAATCTTGTTAAAAGTCATCAAGGAGTCTTAAGTGAAAGTCATGTAACAATATAATTGAATAATAAAATTTAGTTGTACGTCATCAAGTAGAAATCTAAGTGAACGTCATAATACTTAATAAAATATTTTTACAAGATCACACCATGAAAAATAGAAGAGATATAAAGGCAAGCTTAGAGGGCCCCAATGTTTTTGAGACCAAGTACAACACCAACACCAATAATGTGACCAACAGAACCACAAGCAAGTGTATCAGCAAGGGTAAACCCAGCAGGGTCACCAGTTTGTAGACCTGAGTCTCTTGCTTCCAATTTCAATCCAGCTGTTGATTTTCTATTGGCTGATGGAGCTAACCCAAATCTTCCAGCAAACAACATTAGTGTTGTTGATGTTACCATTATCTGCCCATTTTAATCCCACATTAATACTTCCATCTTATAACTTGAAAATAAATGATTTGATTTAATATTTTAATACTACATAGTCATGTGAATATTATTTTTTCTTCAGAAAAAGGACATTAATAATTCAATCTTTTAGCGATCTATCGTAAATAATGTCATCTTTAGATTATCATTTAATAATTCAATACTTACCCTTAGTTTGATGTCAGCGTCCTAATAGCATATGCTAATAGCAAACCAAGAGGCAAATATTGGATTATTATAAAAAAAAATGAAAAGCTGACAGCAAATCAAAGTCAAATATTAATTTATTAAAAAATAATCTAAAAATGAGATTATTTATATTGAATAAGTGAAAGATTGAATTATTAATGTCAATTTTCTGTGTTTCTTTTACTTACCAAGTTTGTGGGTGACCCAATATAATCACATCTAGCACCCAAAGCTCCTTTTCCTTTGCCTTTCATTGGAAGAGCTACCGACTACAAATCAAACAACGACCACTAAGTCAACTCATTATTCTCAATAAACTCGATAAATTTTAATATTATATAAAGCACTAAATATGATCACAACCCAAAAAACAATGCAGTAAAGCTAAAAGAAACAGAAGAAGACTAAAAAAAGACAAACCAAGGTCTTAAGAGGGGAAGTAGCTTGCTGGGGTCTAAGCCCAGTGAATTGTGGGAGAGAAGTCATCACAACTGATGCCATTGATCTCTGACTGTTGTTTTTAATTTGCTGATAGGATATGATATCTCACCAAGGAAATTAAGAAATTGTCAAACCCCAAGAAAATTTTGGTTATATTAATCGAGAATACAAGTTAAAAAGATAGTAATGTTAAAGAATTAATGATAGCCACAAATGGAATTGTGTGGTAGGCTTCATGTTAGATTAACTCAATACACTTGTTGCTTACTTGGCTTTTGGTAATTGGATACCTCATCCTAGATAAGATGCCCAATGGATAAAAATTATTTGTGTGTCTTTTTTTTCCTCCCCATTCTTGAAAGAAAATATGAAAGGAAATATAGAAGGGCAATCATATGCTCCCATGTGTCTACATTTGATTGGACCGGCTAATCTTTTGAGAAAAAAATAAACCAAAAAGAATATCAGTACTTTTCGTTTCTGCCACATTAAATTTTGTGTGGAAATATTTTTCAATTTAATTTATCCCATCAATGAGATTATAAAAACAATTTCTCACTACTTTCTCCCTCCCACTTTCTTTTACTCTACCTTCTTTTTACTCTCTAAGTTTTTATTTAAAATTTATTTTGGATAGTAAGACCCTTATAAGAAGTCATAAAAATTTTCACTCAGAGTTTATTGAAACATTTGCATGTTTTTTTTTGTATTTTTACTGGTGGGAGTAAAAACCTCAAATAAATTTCACTCAGAAAATTTGTGGTAATCCCTCTATTCTTAGTGTGTTTTTTACAGTTTGGAGAGGTAACTTTGTAAGTAGTCTAGATAAATACATTAAAAAGATAAAAGAAATAAAATCAATATATAAATGGAAATGAAAGAGACGTTGTGTATCATAGGAATATTTAAAATTATAGTAAATTTAAAAAGACAGGATTTTGAAATAAGATTGTAGTAGAACTTTTTCATTTCAATTTAATGCAATGAAGCATAAAAACCTCAAAGGGTTCTCATTTACCAATCACCAGTCTACTCACTCATATATTATGCTCATCATTCTCGACTAAAAGGATAGAATGTTTATGTAAAAGATACAATGGAACTTCTGAAACTGCGAGACTTTCACGTACAAATATGCTCATCAACACGCGGGAAGAAAGGAATAAGGGAGAAGAGTATGAGTAAAATAACAAGAAAACTATCTAAAAAGCGAGGAAGGGTTCTCAATAAGAGAACCCGAGCCTTGCATGTGGTATGTTGACAAAAATTGATGTCTTCCCACCAATCATCTATCCGTCCTTAATTCTTCTTTCTACAACAGTTGAATTAATAGGCAAAATTCATGTGTGCATTCCTTGACGATGATGCGACCCGACCCGACGCAACTTGTAGGGTATAATCAGTCTTGGAGGACTCTTTTATGCAATCAAATTCAACCACCTAATCATCCTTTGAAGAACTTGAATGCTCCCTTCCATTTTCATTTGATGTTATATGAGAAGAACCGGTCGACGATAGGCCAGAACTCACACTGACTTTGTAGCTGTTAGCAGCAAGTGGAGGTGGATTTGCGTGGGCACCAGCAGTTGTGGGTGGTCTGTTTCCCTGCTCAGCAAGGTTTTTGAGCATGGCCATAACAGTAGGTACAATTCTGGTTGACATGGACAGGAATCCAGGTAACTGTACACAAAAAATCAGATTAAGGCTCCCAAAAGTACACATAAATAGCTGACTGCAGAGTATAAAGTAATGCAAAAATGCTAACGTTGCCTTGATTCAAAATTCGCAAAAGAGAACTGGGTCTTGTTTCACTTGTACCAGATACTAATTTCCCTAGGTAAGGTCCTGGGTTCGATTCTCATCTAGCCCTCCTTCCCTCAAGCTACCATGTAACCAAAATATTTTTTTTTAAAAAAAAAATCCAAAATTATATTCCCTCCCTTTCTTTCCAAACGTCCCATTTGCTTTTAGGTTACTATTCATCAATCACTCTTAATTTGTATTTTATTCTTAATTCGTGCAATTAAACCTTGGCAAAGGAGATCTTATTTGATTCGTCTCAACATGAGGTTAATTAATATCTAGTTTTTATAATTATTAATTATACACAATTATCACTATTAAGTATAGAATTAGTGCATTGGCAAACGTGCATAAAACAAATGGAACAATTGAAATAAAACAGGGGAAGTATTTCCTACGTCCCAAAAAGTGAACAGAGGTTGAGGAGTACAGTTGACAAAGGAGAAAAGAGAAGTGGGCAGATGTGGGGAAGCAGAAATAACAAGGAGGTCAACAGTAGAAATCGGCCCTTAATAAACCAACTTCTGTTAAATGTCAACCTTCAGGGAAAGCATACCAAATCAATCTGTTAGAGCTAAGTAATAGCTTAGCTTATTAAAAAGGAAACTACCAATCAAGAATGACGTAATTCCACACAATAAAAATTACATGCAGTAAGAAAATGCAATAGAAGATTACTGGGACAAACAGAATTCATTATTAACCCATTCAAAAACTTACAAAGCCATGACGGAATTCATTAGATATATCCATCTGCACCCACAATGCTTTGCTTACTAGAAATCCGACAAAGAGGACGGCAAAATAAAGAGGGTTCCTAAATGAGATAAACAAGTAGCAGTGAGCAGAAGGGGAAAAATAAGATAAATATGACAGATAGAGCAAGATTGTACCTTAAAAGAGTCATGAACTCGTTAAAACCTAGAATTAGCATTGCAGCGATTGCCCATGGAGGTGGCAACCAATTGTTACTACGCCTGCTCGCTTCCTGAGAAATTAAAGATAGTAGTTTAAGTTAGAAGACAATTATTATTTATGTATGTTAAAGAAACTAATTAACAAAACAAATCAACTGCATTTGCAACCCTGGACCATGATTGAATGAAATAAGTAAAAGAGCCCAAAGAAATAAGTTCATGCCTGAGCAGCAATAGCCTGACTAACAGTATATTCGGTCTCCATCTGAAACTGCCTCCACAATGATTTGCACTGAACTGGGGTTATCAATGTCTTTGATGATGGAACCTACACACAAATCATTGAACCATCATGGACTCATGGATCTTACTTTCACAATGTCTAGTCATAGGTGCAAAATTGAGATGAAAATCCATTAGATGACACATCAGAAAATTAAGTAATGTAACAGTGGCTTATAGATAAGCATTCTGACAACACTACTATCGATATAACAGTAGATCAAACCATCAAAGAATCTAGTATCAAACAGCCTTGCCTAAATGGCACGGCATGCATGAGATAGAGTACATGGCAACCCAAAACTTTGGTGCAACCGGAGATCTACTTTTTGCAGACACAATGCAGTCAGAAGTCTGACCTATGGTCTATAACAGATTACAACCTTTTGCTGCCTGAAATATTCACACTCAAGAATATTTTTGGAGAAAGAGAGGTACGCTTTGATCATGGAAGCAAAAGTTGAGTAATTACAAAAATAATGTGCTTTCAAGAAGCCAATTCTCTCCCACAAGAAAATGAAATGAAACTAAAAAAAAGTTTGCAAATGGCTGATTCTAGTCTCATTCCTCATTTCTCTCCATAGTCTATATAAAAGATTTCTGGTTGCGTGTTCTCTGTTACTACTGACAGAATTATGAGTTTTTCCTGGAGTACCCTTGCTAGAATAATCTTCTCTGATGACTCATGACTCATCATATTTGCTATAACTAACTCTTATTCCCTTACTTCTGTTTCCCACGTCTGGCATAGGTGTAAACAATGGGTGCCTTAGGTTTGTAAGTAGCACAAAGAAGACTATTATAAGAATTCTAGGCCATCAGACACAAATCAAAGGTACAACACTAACAACAGATTTGTTCCTACTACAATGACTAACTTCAATAATATTGAAACCCAACTTTGAATCACATTTCATAGTGCGGAGCATGTTGCTATTGCCGATCTTCACTTCCTAGACTAGCTGCCATCACATCCGAGTCTTAATCAAAGAGTTAAGTGCAATTTCAAATTCATAATCTTAATTACTTCCTCCGTTTCTAAAAGTTTGTTCATATTACTATAACGGATAGAATCAATTTGTTTATCCACATTGGAAAAATGTCATTTTAGGATAGTATTTTTTACCTAAATATCCTTGGTTGTTTTACAAAACTACAAATTTCTCCTCAATTGATTCTTAAAAAATCATGAATCATAATTCTTGCTTAGTTTTGGGGTTCATTTATTACTATCATCCCTTCTAAGAAAGTTTCAGGACCTTTCTTAGAAATTCTCAATTTGAGGCTTAAAAAATAAACCCTCGTTTGAAAAAGGTGGATGGGAAAAAAATTATAGATCCATGGTTAATTAAATATATAATTTCTATAATTAAAAATTCTCAATACAACACAAGATTCCATATTCAAAAATTTTTCATAAACAAACATTAACAGACGGAGAGAGTACTTTTCCAAATACGAAAGAAGCTTTTTTATTAATGGAAGTAGACATATAATAGACAACAAAAGTTGGCGGATGCCATTTTAAAGATTATCAACAATAAGCTTTTTTGAGTCAGGACCCTTCATCCCTAGATCCTTAAATTTTTGGGGAAAGAAATCTACAAGATCTGATGATGACACATTTATGTCACAATAAAAAATAGAACCAGAGGAAGCAGAGGAAGCAGATGCAAGCAACAATGACACAAAAATCTATGGAAGGTAGTAATTAGAGCATACCAACCAACAGAAGCCAAAAGGAAGGTCTACTTGGACTTGGCTACAATCCAAAAATGTCCATTCAGCAGTCAAATTGTACATTATGTCCACAATACACAGGTAGTACTAAACTACTATCCCACTAAGCTAGTGAAAATTGCCAACATGATGAGCTCCAAATTAGCCAACTCCAATCATCAACCCAACATCCATTAGACAATAGTCCAAAGATCCTACTACTACTCTTAGAATCTTAACGAGTTCAAAGCATTTAAGAGCCATCCAACACCTTACTTGATGCCAAAAGTCATTCCTGTTTTAATCATAGTTTTTTTTGAAAGTAACAGGCTCTTAACTATTAGACAAATCTAATTCAACCTACTGTGCATATAAAGATGTTTGGTCTATTGATTTGACTAACTGCTTGTAATTACAATGTCCGGTAAATGGCATTACCTGTTAATATGTAAAACAGCCAACTTTTTGGATAAAAAACTAACGGTCATCCTCCAGAACAAAACTTATTGTTTTTATTTAACTGAAAAGTTAATTTACCAAACATTATGTTTTGCTGTTTGATCACCTTAAAAATAGCCGAAACTCATTCTAAACTCTGGCAAAGAAGCAAGAAAGAAGCCTACATGTCTCATAGGTTGTACACCTAATGATGCATCTTTCACCAATGATCTACCACAAACAATCCACCAAGACAGGCTAATTTAACCATTAACAAAAATCAATTTGAGACCAAGATGAATGATGAAAAATTGAATAGAAAAAGCATATGCTTCATAACAGTGAACTCTGTGACTTGTGTAAAAACATCAGGCCACCAGTTTAGCACCTAGACAATAAAGATTTGTACCAGACAAAAGTAGAAATGAAGCCACTGTCAAGCTGAATTCATTGGAGTGAGAAAACACTTCCATAAAAGTAAAAGAACGTACCTTCTCCCAGGTACTTGTTGCTAGCGGATCAGATAATGAAACACTCTGGTCATTAGTGTTGCTCTTTTTCTCCACTAAAGCAAGGGATAAAGTTTTGTCAATATCGTCAGATTCATCATGCAAACGAATTGCAGCTAGCACAGAAAGCAATTTGAGGGACTGCAAAAGCATTTGAATGTTCAACACTGAGTTCCAATTTCCAACAGAGGAAATGAATGCAAATGACATAAGTCACCAAAATATCATACCCCAGAACGAGCTACTTTTGTGATTGACTTTATATCCTCCTTCCCAGTCCAAACCCGAGGCATAGAATCGGCATCATGACTAAACAAAATTGTAAACCTAAACAAGCAAAGAATTGCATAATTAGTACTCTCAGGGAAATTGAAATGTGTTAAATGTTCATTTGAAATTTTAGTCCTTGCCTATCCTTCATCCGGATCAAAATCTTTCCAGCTTCTTCCTTGGCTTTTCCTTCAACAACACCTCTTGCATAATTCTCTATCCTCCCTAGCATTTTTTGACGGGTTTCATCATCCAAGTCAAAACCAGAAAGATCATTAGCAAGCCCAGAAACGGCTGACTGGGTCTCACGTCGAAGAAGTTTTCTTATTGATGGCCAGGTCTCATCATTTGCACCATCCAAAAGTGCCTCAACTGGCCCTACAAGAGCCTCATTTAATTTTGCCTGCACCATTTAAGCATGATTAATAGACAAAAGTGAAAATTGAAATGCGGGGAAAAAAATGTCCACAATTTGTTTACTTTTGCCATTCCAATACTATGGCATTGTGATGGTCACTATAAGTCAAATAAGAAGAAAAATGTTAGAAATCAGAACAAATTGTATTTAAAAGGAGATGGAAGTTTGATGAAATTTTAGGACCTACAGTATTGTCCTAGTCTCCTAGATGATAATCATATAGGTTATTCCAAGGACTAACTTTATTCACTGAATTCCAAAAGCCAACAATCTCAAGACAAAGAAAATATGTGGACATACACAATGAAGGGACCACCACGTATTGACCTAAAAACAATTGATTGAGATATCTAATTGTAATTTCGCTATAATAGATTCAAGCCTAACATACAAACATGATGAGAGCTGCAGTGGTCATCCCTATGCTAAATAGTATTCAAGGAGAGATTTTGCAGTTATAGAAACAATTGCTCTGATAATTGGCTTGTACTTTAGTTGTTATATAGATTGGAGCCTCACATACAGAGCAGATGAGAGTAGCAATGGTCATCAATATGCTGTAAATAATTTCATCTTTGTTATTTGAATAATCGTAAATATGCAAAGATACCAGTGCTTTTGAGGCAGCAGTCAGTATCAGATAGACATAGAAAGAGAAGGATGGAAAACCAAAATAGGCTATGCAAAAATACGTACCTCATAACTAGAAGTAAGTTCAGCCAATTTGGCATCACGAACTGAAGCAATATATTCATCTAAATCACGTATAAGCTTGGACCTCGTTTTAGATGTATCCCAGTTTGCTTGTTCAATCACAGCATCTATGCAAAGGGATAAGAGAATATCCACATTCACTAACTGTAGGTCAAAATATTGATAGTTTTTTCTCTATACAACCATATTATATTATCATAAGCTTAAAGGGAAATCACCAGAAAGATACCCGCACAATAGCAAAGGTAAACTGATTCAAATATAAATAAGTTGTTCACCATACATTAGCATATCTTTAGCATAAACTGTAAAGGGAAAAGGGTCAAAAAATGTATTTTAGTATAAAATACGTTTGGTAACTTGGGATCACCAGGTTACTGCTCACACAACCTCACTGACATCCAAAAAGGCAAACTTCTAAACATACTTATGTAACATTATGACTTTCCCCTTACATCATGTAAAAAGATAGAAAAAACAAAAACCATGAATATTGGCAAGTCCACGGACCAATAAAAGGTTACCTGCACATCCTTGATCAAAAAGATTCACGAAGGTCTGTTTGCATTTCTGGGAAGCAACAGAAAATCCTTCCCCGCTATTTAAAGCTTTGTCAAATGCTTCCTTAAACTTCTGTACTGTTCCAGAACGTAAATGTCCCAAAATTGAAAGGAAAGCCGGTTGAACAAGCTAATATAAGACAGTGGCAAAAGAAAACCCAGTAAGCATCAATAACAAATCAATCTAAAACAGAGAATAAACTCACACTGGCTGTGAGACCAATTAGATTTTATACGAATAAAAAGATTAACAATGCAAAAAATATAAAGGAAGATCCAGATGCTCAGCTAGTTTTACTCTCATTACTAAATAGTTACAGAAACACAACTTCACAATGGAATACAGAATACTATTTCAAAGGTAATGCAAGCACACAATCCTTGGCAAATACTTGGCATAAATTTTGTGCACAAAAAAATCTCCAAGAGCTTGAATTGTGAGTAAATTTAGACAAAGTTAAAGGCTATACTTGCAGTAATTTATCTTCAAGATGTTTCCTCTTGGATGATCTGACACCCTCATCAAAATATACAGCCTCTGAGTCGTACCTGAAAAGAGGGAAGTATATGTAAGCAGATACAGTCGTACATATACAGAGAATGAATTAAGTAAAGATGAGGTTAAAAGAAATTTAATGAAAACGCACTGGAAAAAGCACTTCTCAAGAATAGAACTGAGCTTCTTCCCAAACCCAGCAACAGGGCCAGATTGTGAGGCCTCCTCGAGCTGAAGCCATTCCTGTATATTTTATTATACAAATAGCATTAGTAAGAAGAGCCACCAGAAAATTGAGATCATCAATGAAAGAATAACCATAGATCAGAGAGCAGAAAATTAGTACCTCATTTTGGGTAAAGTCACTATATCTTTCATTGGCAATTTCTTCACAACGAACAGTTGCCACCATAACCTAAAATGAACTTGTATCATGAGCAAAGGTACCATATTACATCACTTGTACCAAGACAGTAGATCAGAAAATTACTTTATGCGCAGGAAGGTCAAGGTCCCTGTTCTCTTTAATAACTTTCCATATCTGTTGTGCACTGAAAGAAAACCCTGAAGCAGGCACAACTCCCCGGCGATCTCCAGCAAGACCACCAGGAGCAATAGAGTGGTTGAACCGTTGTCTCAAACTAGCAACCTTCATCCCATTACAAGAAGTCAAGAGAAGTAAAGTATCCACATTAGTCATTGATTAACATAAGCAAACACATAGCAGTAGTTCGGAACATTTCTTAACTTCTTGAAACAAATAATTCAGACGAACTTAATAGAATAGTCCAAAATATCAAATCAGAAAAATTAGAATAGTGAAATTCTGGTCCCCCCCCCCCCCCCCCCCCCCCCACCCCACCCCCACCCAGCTCGTCTCAGTAAACTACCACCAGCCGATGAGTTTAGTTATGCAACAGAAACAATCATCACATTTTGCAATGAAAAAAACATCAGTTAAAAGTTAAAACACTCAACCAAGGGGTGTACCTGTTCTCTAAATTGCTCTTCCTTCTCTTCATAACTAGAAAGAGCAACAACCTCAACCTGGAAAAATTCACAGTAGATGCACAAAGCATTATCATTAGTCATTCTTCAAAACTCAAAAAAAAAAATGGCACCACAAACATCTACAAGAATAGCTTACATTGAAAAATTCACTCAAGGGAGTCTCTCTATGAGCTTGTGGCTTAGGGACAGAATCCCATATCTAGCAGGAAAAAACTTTTATTAGATAATATAAAATCCATAGTTGGTCATGAGATTATGAAGTGCCAAGTACTCACCTTTTGAATATCCTCACGTAGAACTGGTTCTAGGTTTTCAAGGGGTGTCTGATACAAAAATCAAAAAAGAGATGATGGTCAGGCTTTGAAATTGCCAAGACCTTATAAAAAATAAAAGATAATACCGACCCTTGTTTTATCACGTATCACAAACATCAGAGTTGTTTTACGAGGGCTAAACAACCGCATCATAACCTGTAAATAAACAACAAATAAATATTTTTATTACAGCGTTACAATCTTAACCATCAAACAAACAAATAACAATCTAGCTGCAAGTTTAGCCAAATATGCTATTAAATAGAAAAAAATGAAATAGGTCAAAGAAACTGTGATGTACTTGAAATACAGTCTTCAGAAGAGGTTTATTTGCAGCCTGCTCACGGCCAATGTCATGGCACCACCTACAACAATAACAGAGCAGTCTCACATATAAGAGCTTTCTAAAATAATGTCAGAGAAATGAGGAAGGCAAAACAAGTAGTATCACCACTTACATGTTTATAAGTACTATATCGGAAACAGCAAGGGCAAAGAGAGCACTTTGTTTCTCAAAAGCGGTATCATCCTAAAAGACACGACAGCAGAAGTTGAGCATAAGCCTACTAATACATAGGTTCTATCAAAAAATCAATGGAAGTGGGAAAATTAATCCACAACTCAAGATTATGAAAAATGGCAATCACCTCTCCTCTTTCTCTACCATCAGTACCCTCCAAATCCATAACTAGAGAGCAGGGCTCAATGCCGACACAGTTTGCTAGCCAAATCCCTTTTGTTGTTTGAGACCTAGAGAATAGTATTCCATCATATTGACTACTTTCTCATTAGCAACAGATACACTATGGAAAGAAAAATATCCAATTACCTTCCTTTAAATGCATCCATCTCCCTGAAGTTTGTTCCAAACAGATGATTTAATAGTGTACTTTTTCCTGTAATAGCAATGAACAAGTTGAGCAAATGGGCACTAAGTCATAAAGTTGCAACATTGGTCATTTACCACCATTATTCAGAGAAAACATAATTTTTTTAAAAATAAATAATTACAATAAATTTGTAAAAAGTGCTACTCAACGGGAGAAGTGTAAAAGATAAAGTTTCATGATAGCACAGGTTTAAGACTTCAGAAAACGATGCTTCAAAACATAACACACAAATCAAACTCCAATTTCCAACAATCAATCCGCACAAAAGGTTACAAAGCAATAAAATCCTTCCCAATTTGATGTCTTCTCATTTACTCATAAGCTTAGAAAAATAAAATTACATACCACTGCTTTGTGGACCCATGATAGAGACTACGGCGTATGAAAGTCCACATTCTGCCAATTTCACTTCTTTCATAAAACCTTCGAGCCCAGAAACATTGAAGATACCATCTCCATCGATCAGTTGAGTAGAACAACATCCAGCATTATTATCTGAAAGAGATGAACACAATCTTAATGACGCCCAGCAATCCGAAAAACGCTTAGATATCAACATACACAGGTATCAAAATAATTTGCACACATTTTTGGTACATAGAGGAAAATAAATTTCCATTGCTTCTTTTCTCCATCCATAATAATGCCATTTAAGGCAATCATCAGCACAAACTCAATTTTACCACAACACAGTGTCCACACTTTCTACTTTCTATGACCTCATTTGAACTATACATAGAAGTAGATAATATACAAGCTCGATTTAATAAACAGCAAAATACCATCAAAAACATATAACTTTCTCTTTTTCTATGTCCCCATTTGAATTAATTAAGAAAGCATCAAGAAAGCACCAACCATCATAAGCAGTATGAGTGTTACATTAGTATGCAGTGTCTGGCTTCAGCTTGCTTCCATTAATTCCCAAACTCATCCATTAAAGCAGAATAAAAACCCCCAAAAAAAGCATGATCCACAACTTTATTCAACCCCAATATTGCTTCCAACAATCAAAAACTAAGGTAATAAAAAACCGACTTAATAAAAGTGGAGTCTTGATATTTTCCCCAATATTTAACTTAAACCCTCTTCATCTCAAGATCCAAATTACTCAATACGAAAAAAATCAAACTAAGGTTTTCCCCAATTTTATAAAGATAAGACCAAAATTTAAATCTCAAACACCCTAAATCACATTGATTAAACATATATATCATCCAACTCCAAAATCAAACATTAGAAACGGCTTCATCAATGAAAGCCAACATTAAAATAAACAAAAAAAACAACTTAACATAGAATTAAATTAACCCTAAAATCCAACATAACCGAAGAAATAGCAAATGAACAAAACGGAAAACTTAATTAATAATATACTTCAATAAAGATCAAAATAAATATCATATAAAATCGAAGAAATACCCATAAAGCCAAATTGCTTGTATACGAGTTTCGGATCTGATTGCACGGGTTTTATCTACAAAGATCGAATTTGAAGATTAATTTTGAAAAAAGTGGAAAAAATATAGACAAAATATAGACCGAGAAACAGTAAGGGGAAGGAAGATGACAATCTCTGTAAAAGACGGAGGAATTTGTGGAATTTGTAGAATCTAATAATTATATTTCTTGTTATTTCTCGGAATCAAATCAAATCTTGGTTTAAAAATTAACTACGGAATACTAGATAGAAGTAGATTTATGTGCTATATTTAAACTTTATTTATTATATTTATTTTTGTAATTACAATTTAAATTACAATTAATCGATCTAATGATCGTATAAACTTTAATTACTCCTGCTTCATCCGTCCAAATTAATTGCAATATTGACAAAAATAATAATATTCATTCATCACTCTTAATTTGTTATTACCCTCTTTCTTTAATTTCCTACCATTGTTATTATCTTGCTATTTCTATTATCATCATTAAACGTCTCTAATTGCTTAATATTTCTAAAGATCATACTCTTATTTTCATTTCAAGACCCAATTTGAGGCTTAAAAAATAAACCCTTGTTTGAAAAAGGTGGATGAAAAAAAATTATAGATCCATGATTAATTAAATATATAATTTTATAATTAAAAATTCTCAATACAACATAAAATTTCATATTTCAAATTTTTTCATAAACAGACATTAAGAGACGAAGAGAGTAGTTTTTAAAATACTAAAGAAGCTTTTTTATAAATAGAAGTAGACATATAATAGACAACAAAAGTTGGCGGATGCCATTTTAAAGATTATTAACAATAAGCCTTTTTGAGTCAGGACCCATCATCCCTAGATCCTTAAATTTTTTGTGATTAATTTTTAATCTATAGGTTGATCTTGTTTTATTCGTTTCATTGCGAAGATTATTAATATCAAATTTTTATAATTTTTATTATTCATAATTAGAGATATTAAGGATTGAATTAGTACATTGGACTGCGTGAAAAAAGCAAACGTTGCAATTTAAATTGGAACGGAGAAAGTTTTTTTTTTAACATAATTTATATTTTGATGGAGAAGCGGAATAAAAATTGACAAATTTTTTTAAGGTCTAGTGCAATTTTAAAGATCTAGATATTTTTCTAACAACTTTGTATCTTTAAACACTTAACATATATACTACGTAGCTTGATGTTGAAGCTCACGATTTTGTGGGGGTTGTGCAATCGAAATGTTAAACATGTACACAAACTATTGTGTAATTAGATGTTAGTACAAAAGTCAAAAAAAATTAATTAAAATGATACGAGGAACACATCAACAACTATAATGTAAAAGTCTTGATGGCAGACGATAGATTAAAAGCATAATAAATATTGATGTATTTAAAAAAAAAATAATGTGAAACATAACTACAGAATAATCATCTTAGATTATTAATGCAATATGTATAATGTTGGCCATGCATTTTATCATCTAAATCTATATAAATAAAAGGCCTCCATGCACGGATTCTTAATTATTTGTTCATTTATATAAAAATAATTTAAATATTTAGCAACTAGATAATATTTTAATGTGTTCATGTTAATGAGATAAAAAAATAATAAAAAAATATGCTTGTTAATAAACAAGTTATATTACTTAGGGTACGTTCAGTATCATTATAGTTTTCTTTTTCTAGTTTTTAAAATTTAAAATTATGTGATGAATGTTCTATAATAATTAAAAGTTACTCAAAATTATAAATCGTGATGATTCTAAAAACTTATAACTAAAAGTGAATATATATTACTTTATCTGATAATCTATTTTATAAATTTACAAAAATATTAAAAACAAAAAGCAATAACCAACGAACCCTAAATAAACAAATCAAGCAAAAAATACATTAACAACTCAAAGTGAAAAGAAAACTAATATGTTAGAGTAAGAAAAACCTATTTATACACAATGTTACCGTTCTTTATGAATGTCTTATTATTATCGTCACATATAAATATTTTCAAATAATTTCTGCTAGCAATATAATTCAAGATACTTCACTTTTCAATATTTAAAGTTATTAATATTGAATTAACTTCTTTATATGCTTAAAAAAACTTATTTTTATTGAACATAACAAATTTATACCTAACAAATAATTTCAATGAATTGAAATAAGGTATATTGCATCTCAAAAAAAAAAAAAGGTATTGCAAATAATAATTTTTAACACAACAATATTATATCAGCTAGATGTACTTCGATGGACTATTATTGCCATGTAATCAAAGATATCTTGTAAAATTATGATATTTGATAAAATTCTAAAAAAACTACCATTTGATATATTACAGTTCTTTTAATAGTAAATATAATTTATTATGAATTATAATTATAATTGTAATAGATAGATGAATCAACCCTAAAGATATCAAAAGGAAATTGAAAATAACTTTACATATATCATAATTAATTCACAAAAAATCTCAATGACATACTCTCTCCAATTTTTTTTTTGTCCATTTTATGTTTTTCCACTTTAGGAGAGAAAAATTTAATATTAATTCATGAAGTATATAACGAAGAGAAAAAATATTCATGTGAGATCTTGTTAGATTCGTCTTGATGCAAAGAATTTTAATATACAGTTTTTACAATTTTTTATAATGCTTACTAAGAGATATTGATGCTCAAAATATGCTTTAAAATACTGGAAAAAGTAAATTAAAAAAAATGAAATGGTAGGAATAGTTTTAATTCTAAATAATAAACAATACCGACCATACCAACTACTATAACACCTCTTCCTTTTTTTAAATCAACTAAATTAAATAGCATGTTTTATTATAAACTATTTGTTTTTTCAAATGTATAGATTTATAATTGGAAAGATAATGCACTTTACTAATCTATAGTCTTCACTATTCTCACTAGGTTTACTTTTCACTCTTCACTATTCTCAGTAATTTTACTTTTTACTCTTCACCCTTCACTAATCCATACTAACTACTACTAAGTATAAAGTTGATGCATATTTTTTTAATGTGTAATAAAAATAGAAAGACTTTTTCTTAGAAAAATTGTCAAAAACTATCAAAGAAAAACTTTTTTTGTCAAAAAAACTATCTAATAATATTTTTTGTCAAAAACTCCTTAATGTAAAATGTTCTTTGTAAAAGACTACCAATAAAGGTTTTCATCATTTGGCAATTAAATTTATTTACCAACAACAAACTTTTTCATTTGGTGATTTTTGTCAAAATTTTCTTTATCAATTAATTATTGACAAAAAGTATTTTTATTAGAGTAGTTTTTTGCAATTTCCCATTTATAAAATTCTATATCTCTAAGACTCTAATCTCAAGCTATCTTAATTTAGTACTTCAAAATCACTTTATACACTAAAATTTATGCACATTCTTTGAAATCAAGAATGGGATTGCATCGAATATAACAACGTGTGCTTGTTTATATATAGATAAAGCATATATAATAAAAAATATAAAAATTTAATATTAATAATATTTGCAATGAGACAAATTAAACAGGATCTCAGTTGACTATATTTTAACTTATAGATTAAAAACTAATCACAAACTAAGAATGATAAATAAATAGTGCCATTTTTACCAATATTACAACTAATATGAAATGGAGGAAATATGACTCTAGATTAATTATTAATATTGAGATAAAATACTTTTCAAAGTTGTTATCCTAATTTTGTAGGAAACACTCTCTACAATTCAATTTAATTAGTTAATCTATTTCATTTTGCACACATTCCAACACACTACCTGAATATCTCTAATTTAACATAATAAAAAAATATAAACAATTAATATTTATAATACTCCTATTTGAATTGAAATGAAAGTAGACAAGATTTTAATTGCTATATTTAACTTATAAATTAAGAATAAAATAAAAATATAAGTAATTTATATAAAATAAAAATATAAGTAATTGATAAATAGTGAAAAAAATGAGACAAAATAAATTGAATTTAAGGGAGTATATAAGTAAAAATTTAACAGACTTAAATTTAGAGATATTGTATATGAATAAACCAGATATTAATCTATATTAAGGGTTGTAATAATTTTGTAGTACTATAGTTGACCCAAGTACTAATGGGTTAAACAAATATATATATATACATATATATATATATATATATATATATATATATATATATATATATATATATATAATAAAAAAGTTGTATAATTTTTTTTCCAAAAAATTAATTTATCAATAGAACATAATATTAACATTTCATAATAAGAGAATAACAATTCGCTACTTTAGTACTCACATAAAGTAAGAGTATAATATTAATATAACAGCTATAGTGTTCATTTAGTTTATATTAATGTGTGTGATTATATACTAACAAACATTCTCCAGTATCTAGATATTTATGATCAAATTAATACATTGATAAACGTAAAAAAAGAAAATAGGACAATTAATTGTATTGAAGGGAGTATTTTTTGATAGTTCAAACATTAAAAAAGCATTTGGTAATCAATTTTAATGTCAAACCAAAAAGCTATAAACGACTAACAATTAATCTTGATCAAACACTTCTATAACTAACTTTTGCAAAAAAAAAAAACTAGCTTCTTCTATCTTCTCCTTTTTTTCTCTCAAAAAGCCCTAGTCTTGATTGTTAACTTTAGGGCTACTATCAACCTTATTGTTGATCGTAAGCCCATAATTTTTTTATTTTTGCTTTTTTTTTTGTTTTTAGTAACAAATAAAATCCATTCTTTCTATATTATAGAATTATTCTATATTATAAAGTCTCTCATAGTGAGAGTTTGGAGTCTTGTTTATCAATTTAATAAAAAAAAGATATATAACGTCATCACATGTGTCAATTCTGTTAATACAGTCAGGCCCGTGTATAGCCCTGTGCAAGCGAAAATTTGAAAAAGTTGAGCGAAAAAATAAAAAAATTAATCAAATAAGCGATATTTTAAACTTTTACCAAAAGTAAGCGTCCAAACCCCAAAGCTGTGCTTTGGATCTGTTCGCAGTTACTAACTGCGAACAGATATAAAAGACAAAAGAGCTGTTCGCAGTTAGTAACTGCGAACAGATATTTTGTCTTTTATATCTGTTCGCAGTTACTAACTGCGAACAGCTAATTAATTTTTTTTCCCTTTATTTTTGAGTTGTTGTTTGTTGTAATTGCACTAGAGACATTAAAATAGGTAATTACAAGTCGATGTATCTTTAAGGCGGCATGATTCATCGCCAAAACTCCGATCATTCATAAGTTAAAATTTGGGGGCTATGATAAAGTAATTAAACATGTAAATACAACAAAATATATACAAATGTTTGAAATATACAAATCAATTAAAAAAAATATATATATATATATGTACATAGTCGATCCAAATACACAAAAGGTAATCGTTAACGCTCACGAACCCTCATCTACCCTATCCAACTGAGTTGGTCTCCTTCGCCTCCTACGATAGAAAGAGGCGTTCGCAGTTACTAACTGCGAACAGCTATAAAAGACAAAATGTCTGTTCGCAGTTACTAACTGCGAACAACTCTTTTGTCTTTTATAGCTGTTCGCATTTACTAACTTTTGGACGCTTACTTTAGGGATTTGTTTAAAATTTCCCTTATTTAATTACTTTTTTTTATTTTTTCGCTCAATAATTCCAAAAATTCTGTGCAAGCTGGGCTTCAGCACCGAGCCCAATGACATTAGGGGGCCTCATATTGGAATTAATATTGTAATGTAGTTAAATTACGGGCACGGTTTCGAATCCTAAGAGAGCCTTCGAGTGATATTTTTGTCGCAAATTTTTATTGTTTTAGATTGTAGGGGATGTACGTTAGTTAGCTCTAAGAGGCTAAGACTTTATTGATACACATACACATTTACTAGGAATTTTGCTTTCAAATTCATTTTATTCTACTAATATTTTTACATATTTTTAGTTTTGAACTTCCAATTTTTTTTATATTGTTGATATTAAAATAGTAAGTTAGGACGGTTATTATTCCCTTTGTTTCATTACAATCTTCCATTATTTATTCATGTGAGTATCATTTTCATTTAAATAGAATGTTTAAAGTATGAACGAAGAGAGTATTAGCTTCTTAGGACCTCTAATTTCAATATTTATATTTAATTTATTTAAAATAATTATAATATACTTTATCAATGTTATTTAGTTGTTAATATGTAGACTTTTGTGGTCAAAATTTTAAAACTAAAACGAATATTAAATCTAAATAAATGAATATAATAAGAATTTATTAATTTTTATACAAATATCGACCACGGTGTTTTTTTTTTGGATAAAGGTTGACATGTTTTCATCTCGTCCTCCCCGGATTACAAGCATTGGAAACATTAGGTAAATGATGATAATGACAGATGAAAAAAAAAATTATGCAAATTGTTAAGTCAAAATTGTCAAAATTAAGGTATCTATTTGTGAGGGCCCTTTTTAAATGTCGCCTAGGGGTCCAAAAATATACGAGACGGCCCTGAATACAGTCAATGGTATCAAGCTTATCTTTATTTCATAGTCACACCAAATCTAAAGGCCCTCTCAGAAGTTATACTATATCAAACAGCGATGTGATAGAGGGAAGGTTTCGTTGTTAGATCTTCTTTATAATGATCGTGACATTTTCTATGTAGAATCTTGTTTGATTAAAATTGTTATATATTTGATCAATTGTTACTCTGTCATATATGTAGTGTGACATTTTTATCAATGAATTATTAAATGTCTTCCAAAAAAAACACCTCTATAACCAAATTATTCAACAATTTAAGCTGGTTAAACCAACTTTATGTCCAATTAATATCCATTTACCAATCAAAAACTAAAATTTATGCATAATCTTTAAAATAAATAAAGTCCTCAAATAGAAATATAAGGCCGAAGGGTACTTCAGTTTTTGTCCCTATATAATACTCTCTTCATCCCACTCTTATTTACCTATTTATTTTTCATACATGCTAATATATTATTTTGATTGTTAATACTTTTAATTAGACGTAATTAAAAATTAGGAAAATTAATATTAATAAAAATTTAAATTAAGACGAATCAAACATAATACTTTTTAATTATCATTTTTATATTAATTTATAAATTAAAAATAAAATATAAATTAAAAATAATTAATAAATAATATAAGAAAAACAAATAAGAAGATGATAACGAGATGGAGGGAGTATGTGTCATCTTATAGTTTTGACATCTCACACCAGGTACAATATAAGCCTATCTCCAAACATTTTAAAAACTTATAAAAAGAAGAAATAAATAAAAAGAAAAAAAAAAAAGAATAGAGAAAAAAAGGTGAAATGATTATTGATGAGAACATTAACAAAAAGAAGTCATAATTGAAGATCCTTTCTGCACCGACTTTAGTAAAAAAAAAAAATCAAGAAAATGAACAAAGCAGAAGTACATTATTTTTCATTTTGATGTATCGCATTATTTTTTTTTAAATCTAATTCATATATTTTAAAACTCTTTTTATTTCATCCATATAATTTATTTAGCTTTTTATTTTAGTATGTTTTAATTTACTAAGTTATCTTATTTTTATTTTTGGTAATAATTTATATTTATTTTATTTTATTTTTTATATTTAATCTACCTTTTCATCTATTTTATCTATTTATGGTTTTTTCACCAAATGCCTAAATAAAAAGTTTTATGAATAAAGACAGGACATCAAATAACTGTATTATAGTACTCTCTCTATTTCTTTTTATTTGTCCATTTTAAGAGAGAGAAATTTAAATTAGATTTTTAAAGCATATATTGAAGATAAAAAATATTAATGTGAGATCTTATTAGATTTGTTTTGACGTAAAATTTTTAATATATAATTTTTATAGTTTTTTATGATGTGTACTAAAGATATTAAAACTTAAAATTTGCTAAAAAATACATAAAAAAGATAAAGTGGACAAACAAAAAGAAACATATTTTATTGTACCTTTTCCTTTTAAATTATAAAAACATTCTTTGAGTTTTTAATAGTGCTTGTTTTTAGGATACAATTTGAACTAAAAACACTTTTTAAATTGTATATAGACAATTAAATATATTAATATTTAGTCTAGTGAATGGTGGTAGTATCAAATATTGTACATAAACATGTATTTCCTTTGTGCATCAAATAGAAAATAGTTGTTTTTTTAAGAAAAAGGTGGATAATAGTAATAAATGAAGAAAGAGATTGAGTTGTGTATAGAAAGTTAAAAGAAAATTAAAATGTATGGATAGATTACATAACTGGTAGATCACAGTCAAAAAATAAAAAAATAATGTAAATTAAATGAGACTGAATAAAATAAAATTATTACATAACATCGATAGGAGTGGAGTAGTGATAGGAAAATGTGTGATAATGATATGAAAAGCACATTAAGCTATACTCTTTTTTTGTTTCTTTTTGGGAATCATTAAGCAATACTAATACTCTTACACTAGAAAATGAAATATTTTTCTTGCCATCTCAAAAGCTGTGAAGCTGTAAACAAGTAATATGGCTAAAAACAATAATTAAATTTTCAAAAAACTTAAGTAAATTAACAAAAATTATGGGCATTGATTCTCAATGTATCCTTTAAAACATTAATTTTTTTAAAATGTCAGTGCTTACGCTTGTTGTACGGAAACCAATTTAATTCGTCTGTTTCTAAAGAAACTAAGCCAGTGCTTGATTTTCAGTATATTTCTCTTGTGAGTAAGATTTTTTTTCTAGAAGCTATAAAATATTTCAAACAAATCAACTTAAGGCTCTTTTTATTTTTTTGTGATTTTAAAACAAACCCATTTTTAGAGTTATTATATAAATTCATGAACACAAGTCTTATCAATTTCAGAATCCGTCACAACTCACATATCTCCATAGGCTCCTTTATACTTGAAAAAAATAATGTTTAATTCTTCAAATGGAAGTTCAATTGCTTGATATTAAAATGTATTAATGTGTTGTTGTTGGGATGTGTGTTATTTTTCTATTTTTTTAAAATACAGAAATTATTTTTATTGCTTCCGTCAAAACAATTTTTATTATTCAAAACCAGTTGTCGTACTACGTATTTGAATATATATATTATATTTTTAAAATTTATCAATCTTACATCATTATATATAGATTTGTGACATGTGTAGATTTTACACAAATTCGTTCAATTGAGATCTCCAAACTCAAACCCATACTTTTTGGATTGAAAAATTTAATTAGAATTGGGAGTTAACTTTCCCATATATATAATATGTGATGAGTCAAGGTAAAAAATAAGCTTTATCCTTATATTCTTATACTATTATTTTACAATTTCAAGGTCTAAAATAAGAGTAATTTCAATAACAATGACCTATTTAGAGGCCATATGACCAAATAAGGGTAAAAAGCCTATTAATAGTGACCTTAAAATAAGGTTGGTCATGGAAAATGTTGAAGAATTTGGTCACTATATGACCTGATCTCTCAAACGGTCATTTCTTTTTTATCAAAGCAAATGCCATGTGTCGTCATTTTGTTGGTCTGTGTGTTTCTATTGAAGATATTCCATCAACACTCTGCTGCTGCCTTTGCCACTTGTCTTCTTTCAATTGGTTGAAAAAAATACTTCTTTTATCTTAAATTGCTATTTTCTCATTTAAATAAAATTCAAAAAATAAAAAAATATATATTCGTTCATATTTTTCCATATAAAATGAAACCACTCTTACTATTATTTAAAATATTTTCAAAAATAAAAAAATACTTCTTTTAAAAATGATGACCTTTTAAAAGAGGTATTGTTAATAAAATTAGGTTGAAAAATGAACTTTTAGGAGAGAGAAATAGTGGGATGACCTTTTTATTAGATGACCATAAATAATGCTCTAATAGATCATGTTAGGTAGAATTTGAGTTTGGTCAAAGTGTAGAGTAAGTCTAAGTTAGTTAAGAGTTGGGTCATATTTGGCAAATATTTAGGTAATTAGGTCAAAAAATAAGATTTAAATCCTTTAAATTTAAAATGGCGCACAACCCTTGACTTGGATTCAGTTGGGTCTATATCAATAAGTCGAGTTTGAGTTGGCTTTGGTTCAATTGGACAAGTTTAGTGTAAAAATATTAAAGTTAAGTTTTATTATTTTTCATAGGAGTAAGGTCTAATCCTGAATCATATTGTCCATAATTTACATATACTTTTCAGCATATTTTCGATGATTTGACACTCTTTTCATTGGAGTTTACTCATGTTTTGAAAATTATTATTTATATATATTTTACAGTATATATTCGGTGATTTGAGGCTCTTTTCATCGAAGTTTACACATGTTCTGAAAATTTAGACAGTAAATATGCTGAAAATGATGAAAAACTGACCTTATTCGAACCATTGGAGAAGCATAGAAGAATGTTAAGTGGAAGTAGAGCAAAAGATAATGAACTACCAGAGAATAAATTACAACAGAAAGTAAATTATATTGATATGTTCATTTTCAGATAAGAAAATAAAAGCAAAATAAAAAGCAGAGCATCTACAAATATCTTAAGAAAAAAAGGACCGCAAATAAAGGTATGGGGTTTATCCACAGCATGCGTGTTGACGTTCTCGTGGGATATTTGGTCCTAAGAGAGCAACTGGTACGTGCAATAATTACTTTTGAGACTAAAGCAAAAAAAGGGACCAAATAGATGACCTAAATAGGTGCCCATTACTCTATTTTTCTTCTTTTGGTCCCTTGCCGTATTCTTCCGCGGCACGCCTGGTTGCTCAACCATCATATCTTTTTTTTTTTTTTATATATAAATTTCAAATTTCATCCAATTTTCCATTTGAAAAAATTATATTGAAGTGGGATGAAAATTTGATTTGACTTGAAATTTCTCACAAGATTACATATTATCGAATTTTCATTATTAATGTAAAACTACCATCCTAATTATTGTTGAATTAAAAGAATTAATAAATTTGTCATTATACTTGTACACTAAAATACACATAAAAGGAGAGTTGATTACAAAAGCCCGATCTCTAAAACCGATTGATAATAGGAAAATAGCCCATCAAACTTATATCTTAGTCAATCTCTTTAATTTTTTTTGATGTGTGATAAGATTATAGGTTATTTTTCCAAAACTCACCTCACATGTGAGCATATTTATTAATTGGGCAAGAACGCCAATCTTTTCACACCTGCACGTTTTTTTTAATGGAAGACTAAATTTTTTTGTTTTCTGAACTATCAACTTTGATACCATAATAAACTTGTCATTGGACTTATACACAACGAAGACTCACATAAGAAGAAAGTTGACTACACACAAGTCTGATAATGTTCCATCCTAAAACCAATTAGTATAGTGAAAGAAATAGTCTATCAAACTTATATAGTAGTCAACCCCACTCTCATTTTTCGATTTAGAATCATATATGTGTTAATTTTCCAACAAGAACATCTTTTTATTGAACTTAAAAACATTACATGAAATAGCAAACATATATCAAAGGTGTCATTGCAATTTGACAGAGCATTATAATTCATAATGAATTAAAGTGTGTGTTATGACCCTCGAGCGATATCATAGTGTAGTACGTCTAGTCTCTACTAAGCATTTTCTTGAACCAGTATGCAGACTGTTTTGGGTACCTCTTAAGGTCTTTATAATCAACATAAACAATTCCAAATCGAGAAGTGTATCCCAATCTCCATTCGAAATTGTCGACTAATGACCACGCAAAGTACCCTACTACGTTTGCTCCTTCATCGATGGCCTTTTTCAGTTCCGACAAGTAGCTTTTGTAGTAATGAATTCTTTTCATGTCATGCAATCCTTCCGGAAGAGTCACGTTTCCTGGATCATCCATACCTGCATTTCGTTCATGAATGTCATCATAAGCAAAAAGCCATCAAAAACCATTAAGTTAACCCATCATTCTCAGACGTGTGACACTTGATAATGTCAAGAAACCAATTTCAGCAAAAGCTTAAGCTGATGGTTAAAGCCAAAATATATTTTTTACTCTATTACACCCTCATACATAGCCCTTTACGCTTGAACTTTATGTCATGTACTTTTGATACCATGTCAAGAGACCAACTCAAATAAAAACTTAAGTTTATGGTTAAAGCATCAGAATATGTTATATTCTGTATCAGATAAGACACATAATGCATAACGACCAACACATCTATCTAGTCTAATAAAGTAATGTGGGTTGGTTTAGAGTTTAAATTTTAGTTCATATATACCATTCTCAGATAGGATGACTGTAGGATTGCCATAGCGTTCCTTGATATAGTTTATAGCCTTGTATAATCCCCATGGTACCTCATAGAGCCAATAAGAATTTGCCTACAAAAATAACACAATAACAAAAACAACAAATTGTTTAGAAACTGTATGTAGTATAATATGCCTGGTTTGTGCTATGTATATAGTAGAAGTATTACACATACAGGGTTGCAGAAATTACCTGTGGACCAATTGGGACACCATTTTTAGTGACTGCAGCAAATCACAATTGGTTAAAAACCGAAGAAAATAGCGGAGGTCTTTGGTAAAATAGCTTATTGGGCAATTTTAGCTTATTTAGATACAATTAGAGGGTTGGTTGGTCAAATCAGTCAATACTAATGTTTGTAAATTAACTGGTTGAAACAATTTAAAGTTATGAATAAGCTGTTTTTGAACAAGCTGTTCATAGTAGCGTGTTCAAAATCAACTGGTCAAATCAGTCATTATGATCAGTTATTAGCCGTTGGCCAACACCCCCTATGTATCTAATGTAAAGGTAATGTCAAACAGCCAACTCAACCAAAAGTTTAAGCTGATGGTTTAGGCCTCGGGATATGTTATATATTCTACACGCCCCCTACACGAGAACCCTGAACCCGTGACCTCTTGTCACGTTGACTTCTGATACCATATTAAGGAACCAACTCAACCAAAAGTTTAAGCTGATGGTTGACTCTAATAGATAATTAATGAAAAGTTTCTATAATAAGAAAAATCGTACAATTAAAACCGGCATCCCAATCCTGCTGGTAGCCACGGGTTTTAGGCTTGCTCTGTAAGTGTGGCTTATACATGTAATAAGCTGTATATTGATTGATGCCTACATAATCTATGGATCCTTTAACCATCTTCACTTCTTCTGGTGTGAATTTGGGTAGTCTTTCTCCCACTATATTTTGCATTGTCTTTGGATATTTACCATATACAATTGGATGAATAAACCTACACAAAAAAAGGGCCGGGATTAAACCCGAAAATATTCAATCTACAAGTAGGTTTAACATCCAGGGATGATAGAAAATGATTCAATTTTCACCATCCAACATGAAAGTCGCGAGCTCTTTGAGCTGCATAATTGTCTTCCTTTCCTCTTGTAAGTGGTTCATACCACACAAAATCGAGCAAAATTCCGATCCTTCCCTTTTGTTTCGCCTACAGAACAAACGCGTTATTATGCAGGCAACGACTTAATGAGTGTTATTAGACACCGAATCCAAAAGCTTACAAAATATTTTTCGCGGTATCTTTGAACAGCTGCGGCATGAGATAAAATCAAATGGTGAGCTACAATATATGGTTCGGTGCCTGAATTCCCCTCTGTGCAGTTACCGTATTCTTTAGAGCATCTTCCTGGAGCAAAAAAGCCGTTATCATACCCAAGTGCAGCTACAACTCTTGGCTCATTGAAAGTAAACCAATTCTTGACTCTGTCCCCAAATGTCTTGAAACAAAAATCTGCATAGTCTGCAAAATCCTTCCTGCATATGCAAAGGTTCATAGTGTATATGCATGTCATCATACTTTCAATAACTTACTCCTTCTGGCCTTAAGAGATTATTGTCTTATTTAACTTCTAGGTAACATTTTCGAACTTTTCAATATTAATTTCTCAAAAAAGTGTTAGAATTTAGAAAATAGATCTGGACAGCCAAACAAGTAGAAGAAAAGATAATTCACATACAAATTCAAAGGAAATTTACTACTAAAATCAACTGGATTATATGAGTTACTCCTCAAGTTTATAAAGTGACATATATATTTCTCTTCTATGATGAGAAACAACTCACTGTTGAAAATATTTCGCATGTGAGATAAGATCCCACATCGATAAAATAGTGGGTTGTGGACTTACATATATATTGGGTAAGCTAATCCTCCTGCTACCATATGATTTTGGGAAACAACGAACCTCATCAAGTGTATATGCAAGTCAACGCTTTTGATCTATGGGTTTGTGGGCCCAAGCTCACGGGTGTCCCATGTCCACACGAGTGGGCCACAGTGAGATTATGTGACGAATTGTTACGGCCTAATATTCACATGTAGGTAATAATGAGCACTTAACAGTTAACACTCCCCAGCTCACATGTGAGTATCATAAGAATTTTTAGCTTACTAGAAAAATTACAAACTTATTAAAAATGAAGATCCAATTTAAGGTTACTTAACCAGTGGTAAAATTAAATGATTAATCATAAATGTCCAACAACAGATCAGGTTCTAACATGTTAAAATGTAAAAAATGGGCCTAGGCGATCCAATTATGAGAAGAAGCGGTAATCAACATATAAACATAAAAGAGGTTCACTATTAAAACTAATCTGTAGTAGTAGGAGTTACTCCTCAAATTTGTAAATTATCATATCCTTTTCTCTTTCTTCAATGTTAAACAACTCAGGTAGTAACGGGCACTTTAAAAAGAGAAGGATGAAATTTACTAGTCAAGTTTAAGCATTTAAAAACAACGGAAAAAGTCAAATGAGACAATTATCTTTTTCGACAAAGGAATTATAGAAAACCATAATGTAGCAAAGTCTGATGAATACATACACAACGTTAGGGCTAAGCAAACCCTTGTATTTCTTCTCCAGAGCTAGAGGAAGATCATAATGATAAAGATTTGCATAAGGTGTAATGCCTCGTGTAAGCAAATAATCAATCAGTCTATTGTAATAAGCCACTCCCTTCCAGTTTACTTTTCCAGCACCCTCTATAACCATGAACAAAACGTTATAGTTAGATTTATTTACACAATGCCAAATAAATTCTTTAAGTAAGTAAGTGAGACGAGTTTAGTTTAAAAAATAATTGTTTTAATATTTAAAACGAAAGTTCAAATTAATTTAATTGAATATATATTTAGCCCAATTAAAAAC
Organism: Amaranthus tricolor; assembly: GCF_026212465.1. NCBI lineage: Eukaryota > Viridiplantae > Streptophyta > Magnoliopsida > Caryophyllales > Amaranthaceae > Amaranthus > Amaranthus tricolor. The sequence goes on along the minus strand of NC_080051.1, from coordinate 21,124,196 downwards.
CGTCTCATAATAATGAGACCGTTTTAAATGAAAATTTCTTAATTTAAGAGAATTATGCACCTGGGAAAATTCTAGACCATGAGATTGAGAAACGGTATGCATCCATGTTAAGGTTTGCCATTATATCAACATCTTCCTGTAACAATAATGAAGGAGTCCAATAAGTCTATTACTTATTTTTTTTTAAATGAACCTGAAAATTTAGCATAAATTAAGCTCAGCTAAGATTTGAAGATTTTAGAGGAAATATTCCGTACAATTCATAACTTTGGCTAACCCCATGTGATCGTGTTTCATCTAGGCATCTAGCAATTAAGTGGCCTAACGTGTTACGATTACTTTTTACAAAACTCTATTCAAAACCCATAAAACTAGTACTTAAACCAAAACCCATAAGTCTATCACTTATTAATTCAGATCTTACGTCAAATTAAGCACCTAAATTTTTGTTAATGTCTACTCCATAATCTCTGATGTCAAATTAAGCACCTAAATTTTTGTTAATGTCTACTCCATAATCTTTGATGTCAAATTAAGCACCTAAATTTTTGTTAATGTCTACTCTATAATCTCTGATGTCAAATTAAGCACCTAAATTTTTGTTAATGTCTACTCCATAATCTCTTGAAATTATTACACCCGCGATAAAAGAAATGTTAAGCAAACGAGTTTTAAACAAAACATAAATTCTTCTGTAAGACGTTCTCTATCAAAGACAATTTCTAATTGTGCCGGCCCATTATATATTTTTAAAAATATTGTAAGTAGGCATTAAATAATATAAGTAGACATTTAAGATATTGAAAGTAGGCATTAAGGATACGTTAAGTAACCGTTAAGGATAATATAAGTAAGCATTAAGAATACAGTAAGTAGACATTAATTTTTAATAAGCAGGACTTGAGATACGTCTTTCAAGAGACTAGCTATTAAACAAATTGAAAGCTTGTTTTTAATTGAAACAAAAAAACTTCTTTCTATTATCTTTTCACTATTACACTCATTTTTTATATTAATGAACATCTAACAACTATAATAATGACAAATATCTTAAATAGTTAGCAAATCAATCAATACTTTTAATTCGTAAAATCAAGCAACATCAATCAACAATTCTAACGAACAACTATTTCTTGAGAGAAGTAATTTGATTTTTTTATGAGTGGTATTTCCTTCGTTTTGAAATATTCACTACATTAGACTTATTGACACTATTTATTGTTTAAGTTTATTTTATATATTGCGGTTAATGAGTAAAAAATAAATAGTCATGTGAGATTTTATTTGAATCGTCTAATTGCATGCTTTCATATTATTAAATTTCTATAAATTTTAGTTAAGCGTAGTTTAAGATATAAATTATCAAAATTACGTAATAAATTGTGTAAAAAGTGAAATGTAATAAATATAACCAACCGAAAAAGTAAATAAAAAAAATGGCCCCACGCACTCACACACATTCCTAAGTGGAAAGATTGATGTAAGAATGAGTGATCTCTTTATTTGATGTAATTCAAAAAAGTGAAAACAACTAAAAGAAGATAAAGTGGCAAATAATGCATTGAGATGAAGATGTGACTAATCAATTTCACATAGTTTTGAAATAAAACATCTACTAATCTGATCCACTTGTATATCAACTAATCTGATCTCTTTCTAATTATATTTTGCTAATAAAATTCAGAGTTAGTAAATTAAACAAGTTATGATATACTAACTTTTTTAGCGGGGGATAGGTAAGAGAATTTTTATAGACAAGGGAAAGAAAATTAATTTTACCGAGAAAAAATTAAATTTGTGTTGTAAAAGTGAAAGAGATATTATTTATGCTTTAACTATTAGAAACACTGATGATTCTAAAGTGAAAATATAATTTGATCTTACGTTTTACCCCTAAAAATTTAGAATATTTAACATACACAAATGGACATTTTAATATCATTTATAAGTATCTTACTTTTGATAGTTTGTTTTCGATCGATCTATGAGTAGTTGAAATTTTTTATAGTTGGATCAAAATCAAATTTAATTACACACTCAACTACACGTCGTCGGATTTGTTTTAAACACCTGAATAAAAAATTGAACCTACCTTTAATTTTTCAATAAAATATACAAAATTTTCCAAAATTTATTATTGTCTACATTTCTATTTAAGTACAAAACCACTTTGATTTCTAAGTTGATAATGGAAATCACTTTACAAACCTAGTACTACTATGTCCACAATCAACTTTCTTTAGTGCCCTCTTTTTCCCATTTAGTACACTACTACTCACGTTAGCGAGCTATTTAATAAAATGTGTTTTAAAAAAAAAATAATAATCAAAATCAAATTTTAGGGAGCAATTTATTTCAAACTACAGCCGACAATATAATATAAGGTGAATGGATCCAAACATTAAACAACAGTGGGCTACTTTTTATTACAAATGGTAACCAAAAACAATTTGAATTGGGGAGCGTGATCGATGACATGGATGTGTGAGCTAAACGTAGCCAATAGAGATATACTATATTAGTCTATTAATTAATATAAAAGCAGAGTTAATTGTATATAAATTTAATAATATTTTATTTTAAAATTTTAAAATTAATTGATAATAGAAGAATTAGTCTATTAATTAAGCTTATATATATTAGTCAATATTTTTATTATTCTTTAAAGTTTGAGATTACATATGAGTTATTTTTTCAACAATAATATCAATTTTTCTTATGAATATTGGGTAGAATAAAAAATAATAATAAGTTAATTATGGTTCATAATTGTTTACATCTCAAAATAGTAGTAAGCAAATTTATTGGAGCAAAGGTTAATTTTTATTGTATTATCATATTCATAAGATTCCTTACTTTCTCCTGTACAATTTGTATTTAGTACTTTGGTTCCGTTGAATTTAGCATATTTGTCTTTGTTAATTGTTATTTCTAAGAAAAGACAATAAAAAATTATAAAATTAGTGAGACACCTAAAAGCAATTGGTCTTATAAAATAAAATAAAGCACCATACAATATAGTACTTATGTAACATATTTAATTTAGAGACTATATAACCACTCCTATTAGCTTAATATTTAGTTGGACTATAATATTGTTCTGGTCACGAGTTTAAATTGATCCAAAAATTGAGGAATTTAATTACGAAAAAAATAGATGTATGACTATTACTAATGTTGTGAGTGTTAACTTAATTTATGATTACAATCCTATTTATAATGTTAGGAACTATCTATGAAGTACTAATTATAAATATGGAAGCATAATTCGATTATTTTTTACTCACTACTCCCCAACGTAGATCACCAACTCTTAAATAAAGTTACCAATTTAACTCTGAAATGGCACTATCTAACATATACTTTTTATATTGTATACATTTTACTCTTTTATCTTATTTATTTCGGATATTTTATGATATAGCATTGAGTTTCTTCGAAATTCATCATATACCATACAAAATATTTTAATTCATCATATATCATTGAGTTTTCGTCCGTTAGCATAGAATATCATTAATGACAACTGCCGTTAGTGTGCCGTTTGTGGTAAATTATTAATTCACCGTATACCATTTTTTTTTTGCGTCAAACACCATTTTTGCGTCATATCTGACGATAGCTGAAAACCCAATTGCTGAATTTTTGGAACACGAGTCTGTGATGGGGTTGAACGCGATCCATTTTGGTTGATTTCTTGCCTTCAATCACGTTCTAAATTGAAAGAAATTAAGATGGTACATGATTTCATTTTGAAGAGTAAAATAAAAGTATATTTGTTTGTAGATAATTATTTGATTAATGGGTATTTGAGATTTGGAAAGTTAGAGGAAGCCCGTAAGGTGTTCGATGAAATCTTTGAACGAAGTGTTTCTTTTTGGACTGCAATGCAAAATGGGTATTTGAAATTTGGTTTTTTAAGAGTTTATGAAGTCGGGTATTGAAGCAAATGGGACGATGTATGTGTGTGTGTGTCGATTTTGTGTGGAAAGAGGTTGAATTATGAGTTAGGCAAGCAAGTTCATGCTTGTATTATCAAAGGTAGATGGAGTAATTTGATTGTAAAAAGTGGTAACTTGTATTTCTAGGCACAATCTGGTGAATTTCAAAGTGCTTTACGAATCTTTGATAGGATAAACAAGCGGGATATAGTTGCTTGGACTATGATGATCACTTCTTGCTCGCAACAGGGTTACAGTGAGAAAGCGTTCTCACTGCTATCACGAATGCTGGTCAACAAATATTTTTTGAATGAACATACTATATGTAGTGTTTTGAAGGCGTGTGGAGAAGAAAAGACACTGAAATTTGGAAGACAATTGCATGGTATTGCAGTTAAGAAACTGATCAGAAACAATGTTTATATTGGTATTTTTTTGGTGAACAGGGTTTAGTGTCAAGTTGTTTTTTTAACAAAATGTTAACTACTTGATTTGTATGACACTTCTTCTGTTTATCACAATTCCAACGGCTATATTTTAAAAAAAAATGGTATTTGAGGCAAAAAAAAATTAATGGTATATGGTGAATTAATAATTTACCACAAACGGCACACTAACGACAGTTATCATTAATGGTATTCTGTGCTAACGGACGAAAACTCAATGGTATATGGTGAATTAAAACATTTTGTGTTGTATATGTTGAATTTCGAAGAAACTCAGTTGTATATTATGAAATATCCGTATTTATTTTGCATTATTTAGGAGTACAATAGAAAGTAAAACCAAAAAAAGTGTCCTTATACAAATGAAGCAGTAAAATCTGACCTTATAGCGATGGTACTGGTCCACTGAGACCTCACCAGTTGCATTACCGGCCACAATCCCTGTTAAGTGTTAATTTCCACATTTATGATTACTCAATTATTGCTAATTAGTTCATAATCATGAGTTAATGACTATGAAAAAGAAAAAAGAAAAAGATACCGGGTTTTTTGATGAATTCATCCCAAATGCTAGGGCCACGGCCATCTTTGTGAGCCATGCCTTCTACTTGGTAGGCAGATGTGGCTGTGCCGAAAACAAAACCTTTAGGGAAGCTCTTTCTGCTTAACCCACCATTATTATTAATATTATTATCTGTTTTTGATGTTGGTGTTGCAAATGTTGGCCATTTTGTAAGACTAAATACAAGAAAGTAACATAACAATGGAAGATTAATCTTCCCCATTGTAATGTTGGGAAAAAGGGACTAATTTTTAATGTCGGTAGTACCTAGGTTGTAGGCATTGGAGCTCAGACGTGGTGCCCATTTTATAGGACTTGTTGGGAAGAACTGCCTTGTGATATGCGGTAAGATTTTTTTATGTAGGCCACACTTAAAATAGTTGTAGGAGAAGGGTCTCACTTAAATAGAGAAAGTAGCACAATAACATAATATACTTTCTCTGACATATATTTATTATCATCATCGTATACTTGGTTAGTGTATCTTACTCATAGAAATTATGATTAGGATTTGAAGAGAGAAAAAAGGCGGCACACTACAATAAATTTAACTTTTTGCGACATTGGATTTCGTGACAATTAAAAAATGCCACTGATTTATATTTTTAGTGTAATAATTATTGGTTTTTATTTTAAGTTCCATTCTAAAGTGATTTAGCGACACTTTATTAGCGACACTTTATTTAGTTTTTAGTGACATATATAATTGATACTATAGTCTATAGTAGCATTTATGAGAAATGCCATTAGATCCTGCGCAAAAAGCTTCAGTGTGATTTTTTATTATGGTGCTAAAGGGTCTAATAAATGTCATTAAATCCTCTATATATACTATTAGAAATTTGAAGTATCGATATATAAATTAAATGTCGCTAAATATATCTCACCAAAAGCAAATTATGTTGTAGTGACAATTCACACCCATAAAGGAGGATGCGGCAAAAGAGTCTATTAGCTCGAGAAAGATCATCAGAAAAAAATGTTCATGCAACAAAAAGGACAGGGTGAAGCTAAATCTATAGGCCTACATCTAACTACACAAGCTTGGCTAGGTGATCGAGAGTGTATCAATAGTCTAAAACATGAATAGAGCGCCTCCAACTACCCATATTGTCAGGTCCTCAAAGAGATGTAAGTACTGCAAGCCATTTTTTATTTGTTCCTTCCAAGTTTTCCTATGTCTTTCTAGACTTCTCTGACCCTCTATTATGATGCTTTCGATCTTCCTCACGAGGGTGTCAAAATTCTTTCTCTGCACATGTCACTTGTTATAATTTCTAATGGTATTATATTGGTTTTAGTGATATTTATTAAACCCTTTAGTAACATAATAAAAAATTATATTATAACTTTTCGTGATATTAGATCTAGTGAAAATTCTTATAAAAGTCACAATAGGCTATAGTGACAATCACATATGTCTCTAAAAGCTAAATAAAATATTATAGTGTCTATACTTTTTGTTTTAAAGTCATTTTAATAAGAGATAATCTCTCATAAGAGTAACTATCGTGGATAGGACAATCTTAAATAATTGACTTTTGAATTTGTGATCCTTTTATTTTGTATTATGCTGTTTGAATTAGTGTGAGAGTTTATAAAGTGTTGGGTAATATCAAAAGTAAAGAGATGGAGGAAATATAAAACAAATACTAGTAAGTAGTATCATATATTTTCCATTATTAGTTAATTTGTAGTAAAAATGAATTGACAAAACAAGTTTTTGTTCAAATAATTCAATTGATAATAATATTTTTAACAAGTAAATTATCAATATAATTATATGTCGATTACCTCCATTAAATTACAGGAGTAGTGTTTAAGTTGGTATTCACACACATTGTTGTGCTACAGCAGAAGCAAGATCGATGAACAATAAAAAAATTTAAATAAAACAAAAAGAAAATGACATAAGAGATTAAATGTGGTTTATATCAATGTGATAGCTATGTCCCCCAACACCAAGATCGAATAATTTTACAATCGTAAAGAAGAATTTACAAGATGAATCAAGTATCACTCACAAATAATAATGACTTTCTTATAATCTCTTTTAATTTGTGAATAATTAACCGGAGTACTAATAAAAGAAGTATTTATAATAAAGTCTAAATTTAAGATACTTGGGCAACAAGTATTCACAAAGTAACCGCCCAAATAAAGGATAAGCAAACTACTCCTGTGAGAATATCCGCAGCCGAGTCGGCTGCCTTGACACCCACACAGCCGCCGACTCGGCTTCATAGTCTGACAAAAACACCAAGAAAACAGAACTTACAGTCGACTTGGCTGTCATCACACCATCACCGATGCCGAGTCGGCGCTGCTCTCTGGAAAAAGCCCTCATTGGCCATACCGATGCCAAGTCGGCGTTTTCTGTTGTTCATCACCTTCAACAATAACAACTCATATATTTGAGTCACCATTAACAACACACACGTAGAAAGTTTTTTGCAACATACACGCATGCGTTTTTTAGCATGAATATAACATAATTGTCGAGTATAATACATAGCCATAATTGTTACGAAAATACTTGCATACGTAATTGTTGGCGAAATAAAACTAGCCCCATAAAAAAATTTCACTACTAAACTTTAATTTTGAAATTGGAATACGAAACAAAATTTAATGAAGATATAATTGCAGCTTAAAATAGCTTATTGTAATTTATCTTTTGAAAAGGTGATTTGATTGATGAAATTAACTAAGGGTTATTTTTAAAGTTGATTAAGCAGGTAAATTTCCTTTAGTTTTACAAATGTCACCTTAACAATATTTTAAGAAAATAATTGAAGTGATGTTCTAAATATTGATTTAAAAAAAATCAAAGCTATAAGTGGCATAAATGTGCGTAAATACCAAAATTCTTGAATTTCGTGACAATATGCGACAAATAATTCATTGATATAAAAATGCAATATATGTATGAACATAGTAAAATTTGTTTATGTAGTGTTTGGAAATAAGTATTTTATTTTAAATTGTGGATTTCAATTATAAAATCATAAATGATGAATTTGAGAATAAGTAGTCATTCTTAAATTCTCAACTTTAAATACTTTAAAAACAATGATGTGAAATTGATCAAAATCTAAATTTAAAAATTTTTGATTTGCCAAATAATAAATTTGAGCAAATTTTCAAATGAAATTATTATTCCCAAATATAACATTAAATAAAGTCAAAGTTTACCTTAAAATAAGTAGTATTTTTTTGTAGGTACAGCCAAATGTTTAATTCTCACAAAGTCTCATTTTCTCAACCTTCCTTGTTTGTAATTGAAAAAATTGCTTAAAAAAATTAAGAATCTTAAGAGCTGCTCACTTTAGTATGTTTGAAAACCTTCTAATATACTCCATGATTAATATTGTTGAGGATGAGATGTTGTTTACAACCGAAATAATATTCAAGAGAAATTAAGTTAATCTACTGTAGGACTGGGGCCGACAACACCAGAAATATGTTAGATGACCATTAAATTTTCTTGTTGAAAATGTAACATTTTCTTTTGAAAGGTCTACAAATTAAATGACACAATCTGATATTTTCTATGTGGGAGCTTGGGCTTAGTGTGTGTAAAGTTTTACTAATAAATTGTGGAAAATCAAATGTATAATTTTTTAATAAATAATTCTCAAAATAATTCTCTATTACTAACAATGAACAAAAAAAAAGGACAATTTCATATCGATTAAAAGGACGAATTATAACCGAATGTTAGTTTGTTGTTTATAGGGATAGGCATAGGTCGGATCTGGTCGGGTTCAGCGACACCCAAATATCCTAATTTTTTTTATTGGACCTAGACCCGGATCTGAATCCGTAGGGTTTGAAAAACTTTGACCCAAAACAAGACCCTTAGAGTTTGGCAGGTCTAGGGTCTAAATCTGGGTCCAGAACAATTTTTTTTCTGCTAATTTTTTAAAAATATATTATAAAGCACAATTTTCGACCTTTCGCATAAAATTATTTAAACATTTTCGACTAACAAGGAATTTCTAATACTTTATACTAATTGAGAAAAATATATGAAGTTTTCCAATATTCAAGTTTTTATAACAAAATATTTATCAAGTCTTTAATCTTTAAAGTATGGATACAACAAACACATTTTAAAAAACATGAACCGACAAAGTTCAAAATCATGTAATGTTCAAAAATATAACAAAATTTCAAATCAATACACATAATAGCTAATATATAATTTTTTTAAAAACGAAGTAAATGGGTCCATGTGTTGGATTTGGGTCTCAAACGTGTAGACCCGGACTCAATCCTAAGGTCATAAACTCAGATTCGACCCGGATCCATAGGGTACAAAAATAAATGGACCAAGACCCTTAAAATTAGTGTCGGATCAGGTCTAGACACTTAGGATCCAAGACCCATGCCCATTCCTAGTTGTTGATAACAACGAACAACATGTAATTTACTTTTTTGTCCTTATATACATTATGTTATTGTCTTCCTTTTGTTCGTTGTTAGTAACAACAAATAAAGTAATTTTTTTTTCTTTTGTTCGTCGTTAGTTACAGCAAACAAACCCAGACCTTAATTAGCTAGGCCCGGATACAAAGGTGTTTATTTTGGGAATTTTTTTTTAAAAAACTTTATTTTATTTAATATTTCTAAATTGTGAACGTACGAGGTTTGTAGTAAATGGACCGTATACAAGAAAGGACTTTTAATTTGAATTTTTCTTTAATTTGAATTTTTCAATTAGAATAAGAACGATTAAAAATGGATCGTGTGTTTTGGAGAGAGGGATAGCCACAAGTTGTGGGTAGGGGTGTGTAAAATTGGATTGGATCAGTGATTCAGACCTAAATCGAATGAACCCATACTGAACAGGATCGGATGCATCAGATTAGGCCTCCAATTTTTAATTTTTAAAAAGTCACGAATTAGGATTTTGTTCCGGTCCAATCTAAACCCAGTAAATTTAGGGTTAGATTGGACATGACCAATTTATTTGTAATATTATTTTCCTCGGATTCAATAATATAATTAAAAATAAACAAAAAATCAAAAAGACGTACACTAAAAACTAATATAATTATGATTTTTAAAAGAAATTACATTTAATATAATTAGCTAAAACCAATAAGATATTTAAAATCAATTAGGAACAATAGTCTCAACATAATGAACAACATCCAATTCCAGAGCAAAGCAGGGATTCTGTATCATTACTGACAAAGTTATTAATATCACTGGAAGAAGTTTTTAAATGATGTAGGAATTAAGATGGAAAGACAATCATCACTCGTAACATTGTTTTTCAAAAGTTTGAAAAATCGATCTTTTTAAAAACATTTTTACAAAAGTTAGTAGCCAGTCCAACCAATTTAAACTTAGATTGAACGGGCAATTTTCAGGATGGATGGAAAACAGATCGAATGTAATAAGTTCGGTCTTAGATCCCTAAAAGTTCATGAATCCAGTCTTTCGGTTTGATCAATTTCGGTCACACCACTAGTCGGAAAATTTGAAATGATTAAGACAAATTATCAACAAAATGAACCAAATAAGATAAGTTTCAACTTATTTCCAAAAGTAAGCATAAAATTACCAAACCTGTGGTTTGGGGCTGTTCGCAGAAACTGCGAACAGGTTAAAAGAAACACAATATATAGCTGTTCGCAGTTACTAACTGCGAATAGATTTGAACTGCGAATAGCTTTGACTTTTTTTTTTGAAGTAATTGTGAACAGCTAGCTCCACAAATATGCACAGCAGCTCCCTTCGTTCTCATTTTCCCTAATTCTCAAAACCCTATCTTATGCTACTCGACTTTCTCCTTACAAAACCAATATTAGACTAGCTTCAATCCATCAATTTTTGCATTCCTCTTTCAATTTGGCACTTCAAAATTAGTTTGAGATACTCTAGCTTGCACAAAGGTAAACTTTTTCAAAATTAGTCTGAGATACTCTAGCTTGCACAAAGGTAAACTTTATGCGTTTTTTTAGTATATGTATTGTTTTTTAGGGTTTTGATGAAGTTTGGTTATTTTCTTAATTGTAGGTTACTAGTTCTTAAATCAACACTCTTCTTAATCATCCGTGACTATTCAAGGTAATGTTTAATTGTTTTCATAGCTTTATGTTGTTTTTTGAAGTATTGTTGTTGATGAGCATATTGAATTAGTTGAATTTGATGTACATTATATATTATTAGAAATGTTGATGTTGGTATTAGAAATATCATTTATGAACTTATTAATTGATTTATTATTTGAATTTTATGTGCATTATATATGTATGAACTTAGTTACATTATAGACTTTATTAATTTGTAGACCAAAAAGATTATAATCAAATGAATATAATGCATTTGTATGGGCATGAAGTTGATGATGATGTTGGTTTTGTTTGTATTCATGTAGAAATGGCATCATTTCGCGTCACTGTAGTATGTTTTTGGAATGGTTGTATTCGCGAAAGTAGTGGCAAAGTTCATTATGTTGTGGGAAGACGTAGGTTGTTTGCATGCAACTCGAATATGGATTTGAATCAGTTTAAACGTTTTATATGTTCTAAGATTGGATTGGACCCCATTAGAAGTGCTGTAAATATAAACTTTAAATATGACATGAGTGGAGAATTGCTAGCCTTTCCTGTTGAGGATGATGAGGCTATAAATGCTATGTGGGAGTATTCAATGTCCCCCTAAATTCCCTCTTTAGAGTTATACGTAGAAGAAGTACCCTTAGAGAATGTAGTTGCTTCTAATCCTACTCTTACCCCTATGCCTATATCAACTCAGGAAACTGTAAATCCTTTCGTTCCTTCCGCATCTTGTACTTTTTCTCAACCCCCTACGAATCAAATTCCAATTGATTTGATGGTTAACTTAGGAGAAAGTGATGAGATGGGACCTTGGGATGATGGAAAAGAGAGTAATGAGCTCATTGACGATCCTTCTGAGGATGATGTGGATGTCGATGAGGATGCGCTAGCAAATGACATGACCTTAGGCAACATTCCTACAATCATTCCTCCTACACCTTATGCCCTATGTCCACCTCTAGACGAGTATGAGGAGGACAACTCCTGGAGGACTTGGGCTTGTGATACCACTTACATCGAAGAAGGGGAGTTGGAGAAGGGTATGATGTTTGATAGTAAGGAAGCGTTGTTGGAAGCTATCAGAGTGTATCATAATCGTAGAAATGTGGAGTATAGAACGGAGACCTCAAACCAAACTGTCCTTACCTTAAAGTATAAGCGGGGCTATTCGTGGAGACTTAGAGCTACGCTCGATTCATATTTATCTTCATGGCGTATTGTTACGTATAAGGGTAAGCATGGGTCTTGTGTTTTGGGTAGTGACACTGTTTCGGCTGGACATATTCACTTGACATCTTCTGTCATTAACAATGTCATTAGAAATTGTGTTGCTAAAGACCCATCCATTAAGGTATCTGTCGTACGGCAGATGGTTAAAGATCGTTTTGGTGTAGAAGTGAATTATAAGCGAGCGTGGTGCGCTAAGAAAAACGCCTTGTTGTTCATACATGGAACTTGGGAAGGTTCTTACTCACTCCTTCCACGCTTTTTAGAAGCTTTGCAACATTCCAACCCGGGCTTAGTACTTGAGTAGTTTTTTAAGGAAGACAATGACACAGGTGTATATGTGCAACCTAATATTAGGACCTTCC